>NC_142523.1:0-290000 GCF_964205215.1 Stylophora pistillata
TCCTTAGAACAAGTGGAACTAGTCTAAATCCACCCCTGTAGGTTATTGCTTTTTATTTCAATTCTGGCTTACATGACCCTTAAAATTGGGCTTAAAGTTACAAATAGAGTTAAGGTAAGTTAGAAATAGTCTTGCTGTGGTTAGGGTCAGAAAATGCCTCCCAAGCACGATTGCTCGGACTTTGCACGCATGCCACACAGGCGTCCTTCATATCTCAGCAGGACGACCTTTGCTCAAGAACAAAATTCTTAGCAGGCATCGTAAACTGATGCCGAGGTTTGGGGAGGAAGGTGTTGGGTGGTAGTCATCACACGATAATGTAATTACATAGATTAGCGCCCACGAATCCACGAGAGATACGCGATTGTGTGCGAGTTAACACGGGGTCATCTGTTGGCAATGAAAATCGAAATAATGAAATGAAACGAAATTTGCTGAGCGCGTAATGCCCATCAAATACTGCGTTTTCTCTGTTTCTGCCAGTTTTCTTATAACGACATTTCTAATCACGTAGTCTTTCTAAGATCCTTTCCTTTAGAAGAGGAGGCAATACCTGCGAGGCGCCATATTCGAAAAAGCCTCTTTCCAATATTTAGGTATGATTCTTTCGCTTGGTTTGCCATAAAAGAGAGACAAAAGATATCGCAATCTTCATGTGCCGTACGACCTGAATAACAACCGTATCGAATTTCCAGCATTGCGTCACCTGGTGAATCGACCAGTGTTCACGCTTTGTGATCGTCGTACACGATGTTATTGTTTTTAAACAACAACAAACATATGAAACATATGTATGAACTGCGGTTATGAGACGTATATGTGAACGATCCATGTATATGACGTATATGTCACATATACGTCTCATAACCGCAGTTCATACATATGTTTGTTGTTGTTTGATTTATCATCTACGGGTTTATGTCGAATTAATTTGATGGCCTGCTCCCAGTTGGCTTGTTAGCTCAATTGGTAGAGCGCTGCACTAGTATCGCAGAGGTCAGTGGTTCGAATCCCGTGCAGGCCTGAAATTTTTTTCAGGTCTGATTTTCACTATTGCTCAAATAGTGCTTTACTGCGAAGGATCGTTCACATATACGTCTCATAACCGCAGTTCATACATATGTTTCATATGTTTGTTGTTGTTTGATTTATCATCTACGGGTTTATGTCGAATTAATTTGATGGCCTGCTCCCAGTTGGCTTGTTAGCTCAATTGGTAGAGCGCTGCACTAGTATCGCAGAGGTCAGTGGTTCGAATCCCGTGCAGGCCTGAAATTTTTTTCAGGTCTGATTTTCACTATTGCTCAAATAGTGCTTTACTGCGAAGGATCGTTCACATATACGTTATTGTTTTTGTACAAAACCTGTGGCGATCGCACGGCTTGGCCTCATATCCTGGTTGAATTCTTCCCGATATTATAATATTAAACCTGGGGTTATTTTTAATGTCGAAAAGCATAATGTTTTCGATTTAGAAACCATTCAAAATGAAGTCATAGAGGCAGGCGGAATTTCGACGTGCGGCTTTCCACCGGCCAACTTAACCAAGCAGAGTGTTTGCAGGACTACAAGTGCCACACTTGACCATTGCAAGCATTGCTATCTACTTTTGAAAAAGGTATGTGGCGTTCCTTTGCGTAAATATTGGATACGCGATGTATATATTTAAGATACTTCCCGACGAAATCCAAAGTGTGGCGGCGCGGAACTTCAGCCGGCCAAATCATCGGTCGGAGTAGTGGGGTTACACAGGATTCCCCACATAGTTCAAGTTGTGTTCACGTTAGGTCTAATAGCTGATCTATCGTCTTCGTAATAAAATAATCCCCGACGAACTCATTAAATCTGTGGGATTTATGGCTATCGAAAATCTGGTGAACTGCGCCCCACTAGACTTTGAGCCCGAGGGCGCGAAAAATTTATCTTTTGGCGCCAAACTCAGTCACGAATCCAAGGAGCTCGCTTCCTAACTTACCGAAAGATCAGCTAGGGAAAATTCCCTTGAAGTGGAACTGAATAAGCTTCCAACAAGGATTTCTCATCTCGAATCGAGCAGGGAGTCAACTTTACAGACCCCTTTTTCCACCTCAATGTTCGTACCTTGTCGTCAGTGGCTTGAGTGCCTCAATGACCAATTGCAATACAATTCCTCTAAGAAATTCAGCTTCAGTTGGTGGCCTATATTTTCTGCAAGGTAGAGGCCAGGCTAACATGCACTTTGTCATTGTTGTTATTATTGTTATTATTATTATAATTATGATTATTATTAATGATTTTGTTGTTGTTATCATTATCATTATAATTATGACCATCATTTTCAAAATGAAATATGCTTCTCAATGAGGATGGCATGCTGAGGCAAGTAGAATTTCATTTCATTCACCCCCCTCCCCCCAAGTAGAAATTGAAGTGTTTCTGATAGTTTTTCTCTGAAATAGATTGTTAGAATGCAGAAGATTTTCTAAGACACATTGTACAGAGGGTTTGTCTTTAATAGTTGTTTTCTAATTCAAAACCACCTGCCTGGTTCTGTTTCTTTTGGAATGAAGGGCATAAGAGTATAGTGTGCCCAGCTAGACATGAATTGTATTAACATAACTGAGTCATTTTGCTGTATTCAGGGTTTAATCTTACCCTTCTACAGACAAGTTTGTTCCTCTAAATGTAAAACACATTTTATGGTTTTTAAAGCAAACTTATAACAACTGCCAAGAAACAGCTACTAAATTTATGGAAACATGTCGAACAAGTACACTAGACTGTGTATTACACAGCATTGAAAATGTTTTAAAAACATGGTGGCTAAATCAAAGTATTACTTTATTAAATTAAAATCGCAAGGTCACTTCCCCATTCTAGTGCCTGAGAAAAGATCAGGCCACCACATTACTTCAAATTCTCTGGTTGCTCGTCCCTCTCAATTCCCAACAACCATTTCAATTTACTGAGTGGGAATCGTGTTTGATTTCTTGCCCCATGCTCTATCCTTGGCCGCCTGTAAAGCTTGTTGAGAGTTTAACAACTACTACTTGCAGCAACCTCCATATTCCCCCGATAGCTTTTCTTTAACTCTCATGTTACAGGACTTTGATGACTCAGACCAGAGATAACATCATTCAGTCCATGTTCGATCCCTGTTATGAAAAACTTTCCAGTTTTCTCTCCATAAAGGGGGCCGCGAATGCCTTTTTTCCCTCGCACTGCTTATAAAAGCATTCGGCATGCTTGCCAACAAAGTTTGGATGTCTCTTTCAGGAACATAGTATCTTTCAACTCGACAACATTTGCCTGAAACCAATATAATAATTACGAAAGTTAAGAGATTACTTACTTCTGGAGTTAAATGTACTAAATGATTTGCCCTTTCAAACATAAACCTGAGTAATCAGGTTTTGTCAATCACAAAAATGCACGCCGGGTTATTAGTATTCCTTGGAAACCCTCTTATATTACCATCAATAATTAAACCTGAGTTATCGGGTTTTGTCAATCACAAAATTGCACGCCGGGTTATTAGTATTCCTTGGAAACCTTCCTATATTACCATAAATATCTAAGACAAGCAAGTCTTTTAGCAAGGTAATCTATCTTCCTATATTACCATAAATATCTAAGACAAGAAGGTCTTTTAGCAAGGTAATCTATGATAAAAATCGCGCTGTACAGCACTTAGAATTATTTTCCTCACTCATTAAAGTACGCAATTATTACTACGCACTCATATCTGGTGTCCAATTGCGAGAAGAGCTTATGATTATTTTTGTTTTAGGGGTGAATTGCGATTTCTTGTATGTCCCCTATTTCGTCGAAGAAAAGCTCGAACAAATACTGAAAGTAATCAGTAAGTATCTATGAACAACTAGTGCAAAGTGACAGCGCTATCGAGCCAAACTGTTCCTTAATGATTTTTAACATGAACCACCAATTCTTACTATTTTTTATTTCTGCGTTTTAAGAGACTTTGACATGTTCTTGAGAAGATAGTGAATCGGTTAGCGCTGTTGTTCCCTTCTCAAATATCTTGGCGAGGCGCCTCACAGGACGCTGGTTTAACTAAAACCATGTTTGGCGACGTGGCATTTTGACTGCGCAACCCTCAATTAAATTTAATTTGAACAGCTATTCGAGTGTGTAAAGAGCGGAAAAGAGCAAAATTACATACCAGCGGCTTCTGGATGCAGGGATGAATTAAAACTTTCTACAATGCCACTTCAGTATCCATTGCTTGTAACTAATAGACCTTGCCCTCAGTTACTCTTGCGGGAGGTCGTACGCTCTGTTGTCCATTGTGGAACTTGGCAAACGTAGCGCACTCTGCCTCGAGCGCAGCAATGTGATGTTTCGATTCTCAGTCTCAGTAGCGCAGTTGTTGTGTTGAACATGGACAAATATACATCGCAGCGTGTCTTGTAGATAGCTAGAGATGCCATGTTTAGGATAAGCGCTGAATATGGACGACCTTTAAAGCCGCTACTGAAAAAGCACAATCGACCGTTTTTCAATATAAGGAGGGCTTTCACACAGCTGTCAGAATTTAAAGATAGGAAGAACGTCGATTTCGCTCACCTTAATAGCGAAGTACGCCACGAGCGGCGACGATGTTCAAACACCTGGAAGATTACCGTCGTGTCCCTCTACTCTTTGGTATCATAAACAAGAGCGAGCCCTTTCCACTTCTCACTAAGTTTTACGGTTTATAAAACAAAGCTCTCGCTGTACACAAAGCCTCAAAGAGAGAAACACTAGGAAAGCTTACTTGGCTTGGAATTATAAAAATTTCTAAATATTTGCTTTCTTCTGTCTTCATTCTGTAACTCTCTTGTTACAGAATGCACTCAAAGCCATTCTCCTCTAGGAAGAGTGAAAGTTACACGTCCACCCGCTCCTTGGATAGCTGATCCCGAAATCCGTGAGCTGCAGCCCCAACGCAATAAGCTACGCCAAAGAGCACATGAATCAAATGACAACAATATATGGGAGACATTTCGTACTACTCGGAACACTCTGAAAACTAAGATAATGCAGGCTAAGTAATCGTTCTTTGATAACGCGTTTTCTTCAAAACGACCAAAAGAAATCTGGCGTACAATTCACAGAGTGCTGAATCCCAGTACTAAGCCACTCATGGCCGATCCTGATGAGCTCAACTCATTCTTCGCCACTACAGCAGAGAGAAACTAAGGAAAATCTTCTGGGGTCTCTGTCCATGACCTATTATATCTCTTAAATTCACTGGGTGATGTTAGCGACTCCGGCCCTTTCAAGCGAGGTAACCCATGTAGAGGTCTTACGTGAAATCAAATTACTAAGAACGGACAGTTCAACAGGTCCAGATAATATCCCATTGAAGATTTCTAAACCCGTTTCGGAGCTGTTAGCAGGTCCCCTCACACATATCATTAACTGCAGTATCAGAAATAATTACTTCCCTATTGACTGGAAGGTGGTGCGAATCTCACCAACACCAAAAATAGATCAACGAATGGCTAAACATGACTATCGACCTGTATCCATCCTCCCAGCCCTGTCCAAAATCTTTGAAAGGCTGGTAGCCCATCAGACAATTGAATTTATTGAAGAAAGAGCACTTTTTGGTGAAAACATCTCAGGATTTAGAAAGAATCACTCAACGGCCACAACATTACAGGGGATTAGAGACGATATTACACGTACAATGTGTCACGGCGAAGTAACTCATGATTCTTGCAGACTACTCGAAAGCTTTTGACACTGTGAACTTCAAGTCATTTATTTATAAAATGCACTCAATGGGTTTTTCAAAGGATTTTCTAACCTGGATGACCTCCTATCTTACGGGCAGACAACAGTATGTAATGATAGATGACACGTGTTCTCAGTGGTTGGGTACGTGCTTCGGCGTCCCTCAGGGATCGATTTTAGGACCGTTAATTTTCAATATCTATGTAGCAGACTTCCAGGAAAAGTTGAGTTGCACATGCTTTCAATATGCGGATGATACCACGTTGCTTCACCACTCGAAGCCGCATGAAATAGAGGCGTGCATAAAGGATGCTAATCAGACAATAAGAAGCCCGAGCAGTTACTCTGAATCGTCCAATTTGGCGTTGAATTGAGAAAAAACGAAATGGATGCTTCTCTCTACAAGACAATTGGCGCGCGCACAATCTTTTAATTATTTTTCTGCAGATGTATACTGCAGTGACACTAAACTTGAGAAAGTCTCAAGCACCAAGCTTTTGGGAGTTTATCTGGATCAGAAACTAACATGGCAAGAACACATGAACGAGTCTGTTGTCATCGTGTTACGGTGCTTTAGCAGTACTACGAAAACTAAAAAACCTCGCACGATACCACATAAGAAAACGACTGGTGGAAAGTCTTATACTCCCTAAACTGGATTATTGTAACGTTGTGTTTAGTCCTCTCCCAGAGTACCGGACCAAACGCCTTTCAAGAGTACAAAACACGTGTGCGGGTTTTGTGTTAACTAAATTTGCTGGACTCCAGGATGTTAGAAAGCTAGGTTGGCTCACAATTAAAGAGCGTTTAGAATTTAATATAGCTAAGCTAGCGCTAAAGTCATTATACAATGAGGACTCTCCACTAAAACTCAACTAACACGTCGTAAACAGATAGTCTTAGATCATCAGCTGCACCAAAATTACAACTTGCCGACAAAATTGAGAAGAAACTCTACAAGATCAAGCTGTAGAAGCTTTTAATAAGCTTCCTGCGGAGCAAAGGAATTGCAGTGACCATGCACTTTTTTGTGTATATCTTAAGAGCCACATACTGACATGCGATGGATAATCTAGTATAGCTTTTATTATTCACTATTTTATTAACTTTGATTTGTTGTAAGTATTATGTATATAGTTAGTTTTTATATTAGTAGCGAAGAGCCACTATGTGGAAGTATACAAATAAAGGTCATTAACGTTCTTCTTATTCTTCAAACTGGAAGATTTTCAAGGTTTCCGTAACTTCGTATTCTATGCATGTTATGCTGTTTTTCATATTCTTCAACGTATGATTAAGTTCAGCGTCGATCATTTATCATGCTTAGAAGAAAGTATTCTTATCTTTAAGTTTAACTGGAAAATTACTTTGGCTCACATTGTACGCTTAAAAGGAGCGTTACAGTAAACATGAGTTGATTCCAAAGGAAGGTTTTGTGAACCTTGGGACTAGCGAACGTGGGAATCCAGTTTGAGCGCGGTGGCATGCGTTACAAGGATGTTGCATACGTGAGTACAAGCCTCACCCCTTGGTTTTCGCAGGTGCCTCAGAGTGCGGTGGGACTGACTCTCACGTCTGCCACTCCGGCGCCCGTGATTTCCCGGAGTTGCGCGTCTATTCACGAGGTCCCTTGGGTATAGTCAACCTGGGATTCCATTTTCGTTGCGTTGGCATGCGTTACGTAGAAGTGGCATACGTGAGCACAAGCCTCACCCTTTGGTTTGCACAGGTGCCTCAGAGTGCATGGGGGCTCGTTCGCACGCATGACACTCCGGCGCCTGTTATTTCCCGGAGTCAGGCGACTATTCCCAAAGTACATTGGGTCTAGTGAATCTGGGATTTCATTTCGGGCGCGTTGACATGCGTTACGTAGAAATGGCATGCGCGCGTACAAGCCTCACCCTTTAGTTTGCACAGGTGCTTCAGAGTGTATCGGGGCTCGTTCGCACGCATGCCACTCCGGCGCCCCTGATTTCTTGGAATTGTGAGTCTTTCCCCGACTTCCCTTGGGACTAGTGAACCTGGGATTCCATTGTTGGCGTGTTGGCATACGTTACGTCGAAGTGGCATGCGTGAGTACAAGCCTCACCCTTTGGTTTTCACAGGTGCCTCAGAATACATGGGAGTTCATTCGCATGCATGCCACTCCGGCTCCCGTGATTTCTTGGAATTGCGCGTCTTTCCCCGACGTCCCTTTGGACTAGTGAACCTGGGATTCCATTTTGGGCGCATTGGTATGCGTTACGTAGAAGTGGCATGCGTGAGTACGAGCCTGACCCATTGGTTTCCACAGGTCCCTCAGAATGCATGGGGGTACATTCGCACGCATGCCACTCCGGCGCCCGTAATTTCCTGGAGATGCGCTTCTATTCCCAAGGTTCCTTGGGCATAATGAACCTTGGATTCCAGTTTGGGCGCGTGTGCATGCGTTACGTAGAAGTTGCATGCGTCAGTACAAGCCTCACCCCTTGATTTGCACAGATGCCTCAGAATGAATGGGGGTTCATTCGCACGCATGCCACTCCGGTGCCCGTCATTTCCCGGTATTGCGCGTCTATTCCCGAGGTCCCTTGGGTCTAGTGAACCTGGGATTCCATTCTAGGCGCGTTGGCATGCGTTACGTAGAAGTGGCATGCGTGAGTACAAACCTCACCCCTTGGTTTGCATTGGTGCCTCAGAATGCATGGGGGTTAATTCGCACGCGTCTATTCCCGAGGTCCCTTGGGTCTAGGGAATCGGGGATTCCATTTTCTGGGCGTTGGCATGCGTTAGTTAGAAGTGGCATGCGTGAGTACAAGCCCCACTCCTTGGTTTGTACACTTAATAATTTCCTACTTTCACATTTGTATATATATATATACCTATATTTATATCTATATATATTAAAAACTGGATTATTGGATAATGCAATTCAAGACTTTTCATTGGTTTAGCCATTATGGTATATGAGCCAATATACCATAAACTACGATATGGTAAGCGTACGCATAAGCTTAAAATTAAAAGGGAGCTAAAAATGTAATAAAATTTAATAATTTAATTTAGTGTTTTTAATAAAATAATTATTCCACTCGCGTTTGTTGGATATGAGATGATTATAGCCAACTCGGCGCTACGCGCCTCGTTGGCTATCTATCATCTCATATCCAACGCGCGCTCGTGGAATAATTGTTAAATATATATAAAACAAGTTAAAAGGCCTCGAGCCAACTGTGACGCCGCGCCAGAAGGATCCAAAGGGATTCACAGTCCAAACCTCGACAAATAGTAGGAAAAATATTGTAGTACACGAGGAGGGACAACTTCGAGCTAAGAAAGACATATACTGAAATAAAAAGTCTAAGAAAGTTTAAGAAAATACGTTTCGGTCCGAGACCTTCATCAGTTGTAATACAATGACTTACAAATTCCTTAAATAGATTTATATAGGGCGTGATGACACATATAAACAAACACAGTAATTACTACGAGAAAAATTATCACAATAAAAAGAAATGGAAAAATTGTCGGATCCACTGAAAGTGTTAAGGAACCAGCGTTCACTTGAAAGGCGAAAATTGTACTAAAATTTCCAATCAACGCTGAGACTGGGACCTTTGATGCCTGCCCGATTTGAAAAAATTCTCCGCATTGATTATAGTTTATTCTTTTTTTTGGAGTGAAATTCCTGGCGCTTATTCAAGCCGAAGGGTCCCAGAGAGAACAACTGTGCGCTCCAATATGCTTCTTTGGTAATTAGAAGTTTCTCGATGTTACCTGAATTGTTTACTGTCGCCTGCACTTGATCAATGCATTAGAATGAGAAATCGCTTAAATCATGTGTTTTGTTAAAATGTACCGCTACTTCACAGGTCTTTTTCTTAGTGACCATAGCAGACTTGTGGTTGCGAAATCTAACTCTAAAGTCATTTGTTGTGGAACCAATGTAGGCGACATTTCTTGCACGAAGCCAAATAAATTTTTAAGCCAAATATATATATATATATTCAAAAGTCTGTGCGTCGATTTTTCCGTGTAACAGTGCTCGATACATAAAAGTAGAGCGCAATATATGTTGGTGAGTGAGCAATTACGAAACATGCAGGCTCGTAGGGATGAAAACGTAGTCGTCGTATTTTTTTTCTCAACATATAGATATATTTTTGACAATAAAAATGAACGGTAAAACACGACGTTTCGACCGTGCTTCGGTCATTGTCAAGTGAATGGAATGAAATACAGTAAATATATGTATATATACACGTACGAAATATAAAAATTTTTTTTGCAGGCGTAAACAAACATTAAAACTACAAAGAAAGTGCTAGTAAAAAGTTAATTAGAAACCTTAGCACGAATTGAATCAGACTGTACATTGAGAGCAGGTCTTAGCTTGTGAATAAAAAACATCTCATAGACGAGACAAAAATGAAACTGTGTACGGAAAAAATTGACATAACACAAATGAATTGGAAGACTTTTGCTTAACACAAGTAAAGTTTGTTGTTAACTGAATTCATTTTAAGCCTTCAACGGAGCTTGGGTTTTGCAGTGAATTTTGGACAATTTGCCAGGCGGAAAACCGCACTTAAACCCCGTGTTCAAATTTTCGCAAATTTCTGAAAAAAATAACACTCGTCGGAACTTGTAAACTTGATTTTTGAAAACAGTTTACCAAAGGGTATCGTTGAGCAAAATAAGAGCAATTCACCAAAATGGTCGCTGACGGACGATTCTCGATCCTTACAGACAGCCATTCTTAATAAGCTGGATCTTGTCGATCTTCTTAGAGCAGCAACTAAGCACCAACTTTTCACGTTTAACGACCGGCTATATGATCAGATCGACGGAGTTGCTGTGGGATCCCCCGTTGGTCCTCTGTTAGCCAACGCTTTTATGTGCAGCATCGAAGAAACCCTGGAGCGTGAAGGCAAGATGCCCACGTACTACAAGAGGTTTGTTGATGACACATTGACCATTATGCCGAACAAAGCATCAGCAGACAGTTTCCTCGACATTTTAAACCAGTGCTATTCCTCTATTAAGTTTACCATGGAGACGGAGAGTAATAGCATGCTCCCTTTTTTGGGCACCCAGCTGCTCAACAAACGTACACATGTTGAGACCAAGGTGTACGTCAAACCTACAAATACGGGCCTTTTACTACATTACAAGAGCCATGTAGATGATCGTTACAAACGTGGGTTAATAAAAACTATGCTTGATCGTGCATTTCGACTTTCATCTAATTGGCGTTATTTCTCTGAAGAATGCGATCGACTTAAATCAGTATTTTCTCTTTTGAAATATCCTGTTAATCTAGTCAATTCTACCATTTCACGGTTTGTTGCCGCCAAAGTATCTGATCAACCAGTTTCCTTACCTGCTGTCAGCGATCGATCGGACCCCATTCGCGTTGTCCTACCGTATAAGGCTCAGGCATCCGCTGATATTGTTCGTGCCCAACTTATTTGTTAGCCAGAAGATTTGTCGAGACCTCAAATTGCGAGAAGCTAAGCCGCCGATTGTGAATCAACAGTGCCTTGTTTACAAATTTCAATGTGACCTGTGCGATGCAGGTTATGTTGGTTTCACACGCCGTCATCTACACCAACGTATTGAAGAACGTAAAAACTCCTCTTCGTCAATTGCCAAACATTTTCGCGACAAACATTCCTTGACTCCAAAGGATCTTACAAAGAACTTTAGCACCTTAATGAAGTGCACGAACAAATTTGACTGTCTCGTCTATGAGATGTTTTTTATTCACAAGCTAATACCTGCTCTCAATGTACAGTCTGACTCAATTCGTGCTAAGGTTTCTAATTAACTTTTTACTAGCACTTTCTTTGTAGTTTTATTGTTTGTTAACACCTGCAAAAAAAATTTTTATATTTCGTACGTGTATATATACATATATTTACTGTATTTCATTCCATTCACTTGACAATGACCGAAGCACGGTCGAAACGTCGTGTTTTACCGTTCATTTTTATCGTCAAAAGTTTTAAGAAACCTTTGCTTATATATATATATATGATAAAAATAAACTACGTTTCTCAGATTTTATTATGATCAAAGACAATTGCATGGGAGGACTATGAATAATCATAAATCATATTTTGCCAGGAAATTTGATGAAACACATCGAAGAAGAGATCTGCTCAGCTACTTGAATATAAAAGTGTTGAAACTAATCTAAATTTGGGCGCCTGGAAAGGGCACTACTGGTGCATTAAAGTCAAAAGAGAGAATAGTGTTTTTAGAAATGTTGTGAATTTGGCGTGCAGGCCTCTGATCCCCTCCAGTATGTCCTACCCTTGACCGCAGTGTTGATGTATACGCTAAAGTAGCCTAAAGAGCAGGCGTAATTTGGGCGAACGAGTACTCAGTATTTTCTTAGCGAAATATGGCCGCCATCTTTGAATTTAATGGCAGTGAAAGGCTGGGGAGAGAAAGAAATTTATACCAAGGGGGTGAGTGACGGTAAAAGATACATACCGAATAATAGGATGCGTATTCATGTTTAAGCTATCATTATTAAACACGAAGGCGCGCTATATAAGGAAGTCTTCCCTGGGAAGCTCTAGGCTCATTTGTCTCATTTGATGATGGCCTCTCTTTATCATGGAATGCAGTTTTCTTTGGGAAGGGTTTGAGTCTGCTGAAATGAGACCATCTCATTCACCACATCATGATGGTGCAAATCATTCCAAAGCTAAAAAACCGTTTTATTCGTAAACTTGATATCATGATAAGGAAGTGGTATGGTAGCATTTGAAGATACTCAGTCCTAATACTGCTTACCTGCATATCCGAATTGCATTCGCAGTAAGATATTTATTACAGGGTTTAAATTGAAAACTGCTACATGACAAAATTTGTTCTTAGTTCCCTTAATTCCTCAAGTTTGTTTTTCAGTTTTAGAGTTGATGCGTTCATTTCTTGAAAGTCTTCCGTCGTTTCATGCATATCTGCCTTCAGTTGGATTAATTCACCCTCGATAACAGAGAGGACATCGAAACTGTTATGGGCTGGAAAGCTGCTGTCTTCGGAATTTTTCGTAACTTTTCCATTAATGTTCGGTGGAACTCGTGACTGTCTCTTGTTAATTACATCCTCGGAAACATCTTTTTTGCTTGTCGAAGATGCAAACCTAGAAGAAATTCCCTCTCTTCCCTTTCGACTTGGAAGTGGTAAATTCGCCATCAAAGTTTTTACTTGTGCATTGTTTTCAAATGGAACGCCACTTTTCAAGGAGAAATTCGTAGCTGAATAATTTTGATTTTTAACGCCATTTTGTGGAATACCGTCGCCATCTGTCATTTGTGGTTCTCGAGGTGGCTTTATCATGGTTTCTTGAGGACCTTGGGAGTTCTTCTGCGGAATAATAACCGTCTTTCTTTCCCTTCTCGCTTTCAAATCTTTACCAGTTATTTCTGGATCAGACTCGCTATTACTTGAATCCGATTTCACTTTTGTGTTGGTCGCTAACGCCAAAGCTAACCTCTGCCGCAGTAGCTTGGCTGCTTTCCCCTGATCCGTCAAGGATATTTTCCGTTCTCTTTCCTTCCCATCGTTTTCTGCCTCCGTATTCGACGATTCACTGTCGTGATCGCCGCCAACTCGTCGCGGAGTTCTACTTGAACCTTGCATTCTTACACCTTTTCCGTTCGCGTGAGGATTAAAGTATTTAAACATGACATGTTTTTCATTTGAGTTTTTTTTAGAATCATTAATCAACACCCCACTTATGAATTAATTCAGGTCTCAGTCAATCGCACGATATCACCTAAACAGGCCCGACAAATTTAAGTGTAGATAAATTTCGACTTATGAGAACATTGAGTGAAGCGATTAAATTTAAGTCAGCCTTGCACCCGAAAACTTATGCGCGAGTTATTTCAACACTGAAATATTAGAAGACAAAACAAATCGACATTTGACGTACTTAACAAAATCTTTATATTGATCTTCCTTCCTGTATTGCGTGATTCTTTTTCTTCTGCATATTTTAATTGTTTTAAGCATAATTTATGAACCACAAATTGTAGCAGGGCTCCCGTGGCCTAATTTGCATAAACGTCCATTGAAGGTTTGCTTTAGCTTTAAATTCACAGGAAATTAAATGGCAAGAACGATTATCTCTTAATTTTATCTGAGTTTTTATACTCGACGATTCGTTTCCCTTCCTTTGTTAGTCTTGTCGCTGATTGTATCGCTTCTTTTTCATAAACATTTCCTTTCAGCGAACTCAAGTTGGGCAAAAACCTAATCAATTTCTTCAATTGCCCCTTTTTTCGTATTTTTCTTCTCGCTGTAGCTTATCATCTGAGGGATAGTATCAACAGATCATCAAATTTCTGTCAACACCACTAATCCAGAAGTGCCTGAAACATCTACCAAAAAGGTCCATTTTTTTTTCTAATTTGTTCTCAGAATTTTCGACGGACATACATTTTTCTACTGAAGAATGTTTTTCAAAATAGGATATTTTTCTCTCTAGACCTACTATTACCTTATCGGAGATCATCTCGGCAAATATTACAGTAACAAAGCTTTGTTTTCAAGACTTTGTAACAAATACATTTTGAAAGAAGTTATTGACATATAGTTACACTTTGTAAAGTTTCCTGTCATGCAATCTTTATTGCAGTATTTCTTGGGGTCAGGAATGTCAGAGGGGTTTGACGCTTATCAAATGAAAACCCATCCAATTTCAACTAGATTCCACACGTGTTTTGAGAAAATCGAACAATCTTTATGATCTTTGATCACGCGACGAAGTTTGGCAAGCGGAAACCAATCACGAATTTCCAATTAACCATGTGTAATTTTTAGTATAAAGTGTTTGGATTTGTGAGCACGGCAGGCGCATGACAACTTGGTGAAGAACCACAGGGTTACTGGAGGCAGACACTCAAATGGCCCTCGCTAGAATTAATAGACTGTGGCTCGATAAAGTTCTCGATAAATCGAAGCAAGCTCAGTGGTGAGTTTTAAGCGTTTATAGATATTGGATTGATTTGTAAACCATTCAAAGTTCATGGAAGCCATTTAAAAATAGGACGACACGGCGCCAACGCTTTTGTCAAGTTTAACAGCTCTCTGATCAGTCATTTACTCTTGGATTTTGTAGGATTTACGACGTAATCTTCAGCCCTAATGGATCATATATCCTTGCTGCTGCTGGAAACTTAATCTTGGTAATTCATACTGTTACAAACGAGCCAGATGATTTCTTTGAAAGCCGTCTTTCTATGTTTTGTTTACAAATGAGTACGGTTTGTTTGACGAAGTGTTGCTCTTTGTCAATTGCATGTCATAATTAAACTAAATGGTTTCAAACGGCTCTCGCGACATCTTTCACCACGAGTTTGAAATATGGTATGATCAGAGCCTGAAAGTTTTTTTATTATTCTTTAGTCTAGGGGCTAGTACGTTATGACTCTCGTTACAGCAAAAGTCAAGCAAAAACACGCAGAATTATCAAAAGGAAAATTTTTTCTCTTGCGTGGTTGGATTTCCGTTAACGCGGGTTAATGCAATTTTCGGTTTTGGGAGACCTCAAATCCAGCAAACGAGATTTAAAATAAAAAAGCAGGTTCAAATAACAAACCCGTTATTGTCAACGGGGATAAATTACTTAGAGGGGGCAAAGGTTAGTCTTTCCAGCTATTATTTCACGTTCTTGCGGTAGGTGCGTTCATTGAGGGGCCCCTTTATCCGGTTGCTTTCAATTCTTTTCGATCTTGATACGATTACGAGAAAAATTTGGATTAAGTCGGCCGGTGCTTCCAATAAAAAAAATAGAGAAAAGAACAGGCTTAATTTGACTTTTGAAAATGGCTTTATAGAAGACTTATGTGTGAAAAATCACACCCGATTTTTTTTTTGTTGTTGTTACAATCAGCTTTTCCCTGGCCCAAACTTGCCGTGCTTCGAACCAAGCACCGGAAATTTCTGTCACAGGAGAAACATATTATTAAAGATATATTTATCATGATGTACAGATGCTATTGGCACGTACTGCAAGCCGTCCATGCCTCTGATCACTGTCGTTGCAACTGAACGTCTTTCGCGGTATAGGTCAAATTTTCTGGAGACTTTGATGAGCCACAGTGAATTGTTTACAAAACACTACACACGGAGAAATCTTTCACGCAAACGTTTCTAAGGCAGCAGCGAATTCTGATCTTGAGAACAGGGTAAATCATAACCGGAAATTCTTTCAAATTTTCGACACTCGATGCTCCTTGGAGTGATAAGCTGATTGTATTTCACACATTCACACATTACGGATGTAAATGTTTCTTGCATTCAGCAATATTACAAAATTCACTTACACTTCACTGATTGTTCATGAGAATGAACGAGACCGTTGTATTTTTGTATATTTGTTTGTTAATTTGTTTTGTTCACTTTTGTTTGTTTTTTTTATTTTTTTATTTTTTGCAACAATCATCTTTTTATTGGCTTCAATCGTGACCTGTGCAGTTAACAAAAAAAAAAATATGACCCAAAAGTTCAAAGGGAGGTTGACAATCAGCCAAAACTATTTTTATCCGGAAATTCTTTAAAAATATTTTGCACCTGATGCTCGTTGATAAAAAAGTCATTTCAGCAGACAAATCAGCACGCTGGGCCGAGTACATTATCAAAATATCCCTTAATTTTCAATTACCTGGTTTGTAACTCTCCTCCTTAAGGTGGCTCGTACCGGTTTTCATCTTTTTGATGGTTTGTAACTTTGAAAGAATACAACAGAAAGACTGACCAAAGCCAGTTGAACACTTTTACGGGGTTGAATTATATAATAATTGGTTTTCCAAAAATAGGTGTCATTTTGTCACTAGCAGTTTCCATGGCAACGCTTTCATAGGCGTCTTAAGACACATTTTTTAGCTTGTGGCTTAAATAATTCAAAAACTAACCCGGTGACCCCCTGATTTTTTTTCAGTGATTGCTTTTGGCACTTGAAAAGGAAAATGCACAAAGATTTTTAAAAAATTCTACGGAGCGGAATTTCAGAAAATCTAGAAAAAAGGCAATTTTCACACATCGCAAATTTTCTAATTTCCTCGCGCCGTCATCTTTGTTTTAAATTTTCTAATTTTTTTTTTGTTGATTCTTTTCGACGTTATTATCATATTGGAACAATAAAAAGAAGGGGTCACCGGACTTGTTTTCATGCAATAGCTTTCGTGAGTTTAGCAATTTCCACGCGCGTTCTCGCGCATTTAAAAATCTGGATTCTATAAGATCGACATTTGCTCATGATCTGTTTTAGCTACCGCTGACAATTGCGTGTGCTCGCGCGAGCACCTACGATCTGATGTTTACAGACGTTTACTGCTAAGAAAATCATTAAACAGCCGTCAAAGGCAGCCTCCCGAGCTCATCTTAAAAATCCTACTCACGACTTCTGGCTATATCATATTATTTTCCTTTAAGTTTCAAAGTCTTCTTCCGCTTCAGGTAGATTATCCTTCACTTGAGTTCTTTTTTCGCCGTCGCAAGATTTCATATCGGTTGAATATTTCTTTTAAATGTGAAGTGAAGCAACCTTTACTTCTCCGAAAATCGTCTTCTTCATCTTAGTTTCTATCTCCTACATTCACAGTGGCCGCTCAACACATCAAATACAAGCTCTTAGGTAAACTTCTCACGTAAGTAGAAAAAATTCCTCGCGCCGTCATCTTTGTTTTAAATTTTCGTCTTTTAATCTCGCGCTTCTTTCGCACGTTTCTCTCGCGCGTGACGCAAGAGTGATCTGTTTCCCGCGCGAGGAAACTAGTACGAGCCACCTTAACTGTTTAAAATTCCTCTGGCCCGTTAAGAGAATTGGAGCGAGATAGCGACCTAAAACCGGTGTTTAGTTGTTTAGTAATTACTCATCACATTTTGATTTTACCGAAGAACTTGATGATGTGAGGAGAATTTGCTTCTTCGTCACTTAAAGGGGTGCAAGGGTTCAGTCCGTTTGATTATCTAGGCAACAGACCAGACATGACTGGGGAGAGGGGGGGGGCGAGAACTTTGGGAGGATCACGCGGTTTTCAGGGGGAACGGAGGGCGGATCTGTCGTCAAAGGGAAAACTATAGAAAATTGACGGGCCACTGAGGGAAATCATTTCAAAATATTATAGAGCCCTGGAAGGGGGGAGGGGATTATGATAATTTTATTGAGGCAAAACCAAAATCGTCCGACCCCTTTGCTTCAGAGTTAGAGGATTTTAATCAATATTTTGCCTGATCCCCTCATAATGCTGTGAAATATTGTTATGACCCACCTCATTGGCAGTTAATTGGCAGTAAATTTTCTATTATACCCCACTTAATACTCAGATGGCGACGACAACTGATCCCCGACCCCCTCAGCCCCCCTGAAAACCATTTGTCCCCTAAAAATCCCCCCTCTAGGCGACAAATAATGACTGATCCCTTACCTTATGTTTGCAACCGTCGACCACTCAGAACATCAACTGTAAGTTTTTGAGTCATGAACAATGAAAGAAGTATTCTCCAGGATGCGCGCATAATATACTCCCTCACTTTTACCACGTTTTAATTTACTCTCTTGTCTTTTATAACTTGGAATCTCATCTCACCTTAAGCGCAAAACTGGACTAATGGTTGCATCCTTTCCTACTTTTAGGTATACGATACAGCTCAGGGCGTGCTGCTTGATATGTTAAAAGGACACAGAGATACAGTGTATTGCCTGGCCTACGAAAGTTCAGGTAAGATA
Organism: Stylophora pistillata; assembly: GCF_964205215.1. Taxonomy (NCBI): domain Eukaryota; kingdom Metazoa; phylum Cnidaria; class Anthozoa; order Scleractinia; family Pocilloporidae; genus Stylophora; species Stylophora pistillata. Next base: position 18,452 of record NC_142523.1, read on the forward strand.
TGTCCACAAAAGTCTCTGATTTAGTTCTAAACTGACGGGGGCAGGGTCTGGTTCGTGGTTCTCCAAATTCGCGCCCGTTCCCAGGCTTGGTCTTTAAAATCCACACTAATCCAGGACGGAATTTCAAGTCTACAGTACAGGTGTGATTTTCTTAAATTCTAGCGCATGACTTTTTCGCGCGAGCACGAAACGTGAGTCGATCGTGAGAGGATTTGCTTTTCGCGCTCACATCGCGCTTGCTTTCGCTCGACTGAAAACATAATGCAAACAAACGTTTACTTTGCAGACTAGCACGTAAAAGAGATAAAAATTACAGATTAAAATTTTGAGTGGCTCCACCATTTATATATGCCTACAGTCCAAGTGGTGCACATCATCGAAGCTTATCTCGGTTTCCATAGCATGAAGAAACCAGGAGAATCGCTGCCAGTCCCCCTGGATGCAACGTTAACGTTAGTCCATCGCTGTTTTTTCACCAATTATTTTGGCTGTTTCCCTGAGGGTTTACTGATACTCATTTATAAACTCCTGGGTACAAAGGTCCAGCCCGCTTACCTCAAGATTATCGTTTTACGAGAGTGTTTTAGATCAGAGATGGCTTATTATAATTACTACCATTTTTGATAGGTATGGGGATTCGCTGCGCGCGTTGCGAGCTCCGCTACTATATCTTATTAACCAAGCGCGAGGGCCGTACTGGGAGAATATCGTCTCGAGGTCTTGACAGTACGGACCGAGCGCAGCGAGGTCCGTACAAACAAGACCGAGGGCCGATATTCTTCCAGTACGGTCCCGAGCAAGCTTGGTTAATAACAGATTTATTATACGACTGAAGTTCAAAGGGACACAAGAGCGGTATCATTCGGGACCATTCGGGACAGTGCCCGGTCCAATACTTAGAGAATATTGGACCGGCAATAGAGCATTTTGATTGGTTGATTTTAGTTATTGGCCCTCTGACTGCCCGAGTCGTGTAATAAAGTGTAATACCCCATTTTGAAAACAAAAGTTGATATGGACTTCATTTACGAACTATTCTTGATACAGGATAATCATGTACACAATCGAATTCGTCAATGGAGTCCGTGCAATGATCACCGATCTTGGTTTCTTACGATGTTTCATCATTGTTTATCAACATAGCTTATTAGGAAGAAAACAAATACTTACTTGCTGAAAAAAGCTATTTAAATGAGTAAACCGTCAACATAGGATTAACTTTACTAATTCAGTGATAAACTATGGAAACATACAGTTTCTCTCTGACGCGGGGCTAAACGGCTCGGGACTTCAGCTTTAAAACTCTCACGTTGGTCAGTTTACATCTTCACTCCCGCGCTCAGTTGACAAAACCAAATTATCTTGTAATATATCCCCCACCGACACAGCACCACAGTTTCTTTAGCAACTTACTTCCTTCAGTCATCTATATATATAAAAAACCGTTGGCGTCGCCAGAAGCTCTCCTCCTGGTCCCTTACCAGCCAACGTTTTTAGGTACAGCGTTGAGGAAATCTTAGAACGTGAAAAAAAGTGCCCACTTATTCCCAGAGACAGGTGGTTTGTATGTTAACCATTATGCGCGACAAAACATCGGCAGAATCTTTCATTGGGCTCTTCAGCAATACCGATACCAAGTCTAAATTGCAGTTGAAGAACATCTGGATACTTAACTTTCCAACAAAGAGCTGCTTAACATGCGCATGACATGAAAATCCATGACAAACAGTAGCCATTTGTTGCATTAACTGAATAGTCGACGATCGATATAAACGCAGTCTACTGAAAATAACCTTTTATTTTCAAATCTATGTGATACTGAGTACGATGCTGACTTATTCCCTCTACATCGATATCAAACTCATGACTTCATTAAGTTAAATGGTATCTCACATGAACTGTTTGACGAAATACATATATGTTATTTCCCGCTTGGGAGGTCGTATTGGGAAAAGGCTGTGCTAAGGGTGTTCGGCGTGACCCACGAAATGTATAACACTTTGACCCAGGTTTACGGAAAAATAACCTAATTAGACTATTTAGACTGATTTCATTTCTTAAAATCCCATTAACAATCCCAAATATATATTTACAGTATAAAAGAATGGAAAGGAACCTTAACTCCCGCCATTCCCCGCCACTGCGTTTCACTTAGAATCCCATGATACCCTGCGAGCTTTTCCATCCCATGGTTCCTTACGGAAATAAAAAAGTTAATGTTTTTCTTCGTGCAAAATGAGAGCGTTACCAACTTGGGTCGATAAAGTCCACGACAAGGACAGAGTTGAGCAGTGGTAAGAATTACTACATCTGCTTACATCATTATTTTATTCTGTGTCAATTCTGATCGTGAGTGTTTTCGAACGGCAGCATTTACGACCTTGCATTCAAACCCGATGGAAGTCAACTCATCGTTGCCGCTGGAAACCGTGTTTTGGTAATCTACGTCTTCATATTTGAAATTAATCTCGATTCTGAATATTTTCGTGACGTTGACGGAAAATCTTCTTAGGTTTATGATACAAACGATGGGACACTTATTCAACCGCTCAAAGGTCACAAGGAAACCGTGTATTGTGTTGCATACTCCAGAGATGGTATGTCTGATGTTTATGTTTTTAATTCGGCAAAATAGCTAACTTATTTTTGATAAATCGATCTGTTTTTCGAAATATAAACTATAGAAGTAAGTTGTAGAGAAATAAAGAAATATTCTTCTGAAATCGCAATTAATTAGAAGGGCGATTAGATATAAGCAGGGTAAAATTGTGTCAAATATGTCATAGATTCAAGCTGTTTTTTAATAAATTACACAAAATCTTGCAGATGCCGAGTTTTCTCCATCACATTTCGCCCGTATTCCCCCCCCCCCCCCAAAAAAAATATGGGAAAAGTTTGAAGCAGTGTTTATCTCCTTTACATTTGCACACATAGCATGTACATTAGTCATGTACACCTGACACCCTATAATCTTCAACATCAGTATCTGAATATCCTCTCTTTATTCAACACTTTTGATATAATGTATTTTACCGATCATTATGGCAGATATAGCTATAGTTGCTAAACAAATACAGGAAACATGATCTATGTCAAGCAGTCTAATGAATTGCCAGCCAAGAGACCATGTGTTTGTAAATTGTGTTCAAACAACACTTGCTCAGAGAGTAGTAATGCATTTTTGTTGAATGGTAATCTCCAATCATCTCAGCAAAATTAATCGCAACACTCACTTGATGTGTGTTGTGTTGAAAGCTTGCTCTAATGTTCTTTCCTTCTCCAAGGTAGGACCTGTCGAAGTTGTCAAGTCTCTCCAACTTTATCAACAGTATAAACAATCTTGCTGCCAAGATTGGCTGTTTTCTTTTCACATATCTCACACATTCCAAACTGAGCTCTTGGTTTTATAACTGTGTGCTGGAAAGATGCACGTTTTTGTGGGTCAGAAACCGTTAACTCTTCATTTCAAATTATACTTAAGAGCTAACTTAGGAGCAATTAATTCAATTTTTCCCAAGAAGCCTCTGGAACCCAGGGTTGTCTAAGTGCTGGCTGCCAGCAACATTTGGCAAATGAAAAAGTGGCAATTTTTGGCTAGTTTTTTGGTGGGCGGTTGTTCTATAAACCACAACAGACTAGCTACAGTACACACTAGCGATCTTTCAATATCAAATGCTATCTTTGAGCTGCTGCCTCATTTGAAGTTTCAGCTGGTAGTCTAATTTCTAAGCGACAATTTTAGAAACCCTTAAGTATCGCTGAAGTCTTGTTTACTGTTGATAGGTGTTGTAGAATACGTTATAACCAGGGCTCGACACTAACTTTTCAACTTACTGGCCGAGTGGCTAGTGACATCTTAGATGTTTTTAGATGTTACGACAATTTCAGTCTGTTTACTAGCCAAACTGGCTTGTGGGAATTGAAAACCACTGGCCAAAACTGAATTTCTACTAGTCTGTGGCTAGAGGGCTACTGTTAGTGTTGAGTCCTGATAACACATTTGCGCTACTATTACAGGAAAAAGATTTGCATCTGGAGGAGCTGACAAAAGTGTCATCATCTGGACATCAAAATTAGAGGGTATTCTTAAATATACGTAAGTGATCATCATTTCTGATAAGTACTATATTAAGAGCCTAGTAAGTATGAACTGAGCTAAAGGTAGTGATAGACAAATACCCACTAGAAGTCATAAGAAGGAAAGAGTCTTGTGATATATTTGTGTGTGTGTTTGTGTAGGTGTACTTATGCTCTTTCACTGTCCACTGCTTCCTTTCCTTAGTGCAGTAATGATTGAAAACCTTTCAAATTGTTTTTTGTACAGGAAAGGTGAGGGAGAGGGGACTGGTGCTGAGAGCTCAAATGATGATGTTGTCCTTGTCTAGTATTTAACTGGTGTCTGAGTGGTGTACTTTTAACATTTTATTGTCCTATGTTAGCTCTCTCCCACCAATAGCTGTCTGATTAAAAGTTAGGTAGTGACAGTCATTAATTTGACAGCCTTCTAATTAAAAAGAAAGTAATTGATATGTTATATAATATTGAGAGTCTGCAACTATAAACTAGGGATTTAAATTCTTGCTAATCAATATTTAAATGGTATGAAATGTTGCAGACATAATGACTCTATCCAGTGCCTTGCTTACAATCCACTCACTCAGCAACTTGCAAGTTGTACAACAAATGATTTTGGTGAGTGTAGAATTTTTCCAATCCAACTGCTCAATACTTATGTGTAACTGTTACATCCTGGTGCCTACTAGGGATCAAATTATCCATCTTTTTCTCTCTGTTCCTTATTGACTATAAAATGGTGAAGTCTTGCACAAAACAAAACAAAAAGCTCATAGTTGTGCAGGGTATCCCTATTTCCTGAACTTTCAGGGACCAGAAGAACTGATTCTTCTCCTGGATGGGATCTATATGACTGTATGTTCATCAGTGGTTATGAGTTCCCTATCATAAAAGCATTTGATCTACACACTTGGGTGGAGAAAGGCACTTTGAGAGCAAGGTGTACCTGAAAACAAAACACAACAATCAGTCTAGGGGCCCATTTCTCAAATATCTTGGTAACTTAACAGGCCCAAAACTATAATCCAAAATCAAAATTCACACAATAGAGAAGCAGTTTATGTCACCCTAACCAGTCCATAATGTTTCTTAAGCTTATAGTTTTTTCGTATCAGTTTGAAAACCTTGGAAACCCTCATCTGGAATGAAAATTAGAACGGCTTTACAGGCTAAGTGTTAAGTTACTGGGAGCTTGGAGAAAAAGCTGTTTGGGGTCTAACCTTGACTTTTCAAGTTGTTATGAAGAGGTGTCTACTTTTAATTATCTATGCCATCTGAATAGATCAGGAATAAGTAAGTAGCTTTAATCTGAATTTCTTTACTCTGTAGTCTGTAATTATTTATAATTGGGTTTTATAATGTTCCTTATCAGGTCTATGGTCTCCAGAACAAAAGTCTGTTCAGAAGCATAAAGTTCCTTCAAGAGTGACTGCCTGTAGGTGAGTCTAAATGCTCAAGAAAAGATCTTGAATCCTTTCACTCCCTGACTGACCAAGACAACTTCTCCTTTCATTTGCCCATACAATATCAAGAGGACAAGTGATGAGAATAAAGAAAAATATCAATTAGGGGATTATTAGTTGATCAGATACCAAACTCTCTAAAGTAATATCATAAGATAATTATGTAGAAGAGATAGTAGGGAGAATTTCTAATGAGATCTTGCAAGTCTGTATTATTTTTTAAAGTGGCCGTACATGGAAGTTTAGGATAATGTCATGAAATCCTTCTGTTGGTAAAGTAAAAATGAAATTGTTATTTTCAGTTGGACAAATGATGGGCAATACCTGGCTCTTGGTCTTTTCAATGGTTATGTCAGCATAAGGAACAAGGTAAATACTTCTCATTGTTTATCATTAACTCATTTCTATTTATGTCAATGGACACTGGCTTAATTCTTACATATGCATGCTGTTGTAAAATGGTTTGAGTACACCAGATGCAAACATCGAGCACTACTCAGTTGGCCTGGGTTGAGTTGCCTCCTCAGAGAAAATGGGGAAAACTCAGAAAAACTAAAACTTCTTCCCAGAAAAAGACTTCAGTCCTTTTTGACGGCATGCAGGAACACAATCACTTGTAGGTATAGCAAATAATTATGACAAAGAGGCATTACTTTTCACAAGCTAAACTCTCAACACAAAACACACCACACTTAGAAAAATTTGAGCTTTTTTCCGTGTATTATTCTATCAATCATATGTTATGTATTATTTAATTTTCTCCTTATGTGCAGGGGTTTCTAAAGTGTCTCCTTGGGCTCCAGGCCTCTAGGGGCAACAACTAACAGTGTTTATAAATCATGATTCCTTTGACCAGGGTGGTGAAGAAAAAGTGAAGATTGAGAGGCCAGGGGGATCTCCTGTCTGGACACTGAGCTGGAATCCATCCAAGTAAGTCCAACTCCAACCTTTAGACACATATCAATTTTCAGTTTTCTAATTAAAGAACACAGGGTCATCTAAAGGCATAGAGAGGTATTGCTGAGTCATCCATCATCATCATCATCACCTCTTCTGCTAAGTACTGAGGAACAGTATACATGTTCTGTTTTTTATAAATAGAGAAGAACCTTATGACATTCTAGCGGTTGGTGATTGGTCTCAGAAGCTTTCTTTTTATCAGCTCAGTGGAAAACAGGTACTTGGCTGGTACTTGCCATCTTATTTTTCTAAGGGAGCGAAATTAAGGTGTGCATGATAATGTAGGAAGAAATTAGTTTTCAATCACAGATAAACGGCACTTTGAGTTTGGTATCACACATTTTGGTAAAAAATCTTTTAGAAAGAGGTCAAGAGAAATCACAAGTGGATTCTCATAAAAGTTGCTTAATTGTGGTTGTTTATTTAAATGTGCAAGGAAAACGTGTGGTGTATATGCCGGTGTTCATGACTACCCCACTGAAATAGGTCTGAATTCAAGCTTTGGCCTAGACATAACCAGAATAGGAAGAAAGAGAAATTTCCAATAACCAGTAAGGAGAAGTATAATGAGTGCATTTTGTTTTGTTGCAGGTTGGAAAGGATCGTCATCTTGGGTATGACCCTTGCTGTTTGAGCTTTTTCTCTAAGGGTGAATACCTTGTTATTGGAGGATCTGACAAAAAAGTGAGTTCAAAAAAATGGAAATTAAATTTCTTTCGGCTACTGTTTTATTAAAGGAAATCATTATTAAAAGTCCCCTAATTAAATTAAGAAACAAGTCAACAGCTATTATTAATGGTACTGGTAACTGATGATCTTGACAGAAAATTGTGTCTTCCTTAGACTTTGAATCAGTTGATCTCTTTTGCATTATAATCCGTCACGATTGTTAACACTTATAGTGTAGAGCTTTTTTAAGGAAGTGTTTAATGACCAGCTGTCATAATTGTTTACTGAAACTATGGAAGCATTTATCTATCCTCACTGAATTGATTGAGCATAATTTATAGCACATTGACATCAGGGTTTTTCATTGTTTTGGTACACCAATGTGGCTGTTGCAATGTCTTGTGAAAATGTTTTGTACATGGCATTGAGAAAAATACTTACAGTAGTGCTGTCTTGGAACAATTCTTTTACAATGAGCTTTATTTTTTTTTTTGGTCTTGTAGTGCACTCTTTACACCAAAGAAGGGGTGGCTCTCACATCAGTGGGAGAGCATCAGAGTTGGGTTTGGTGTTGCAGAGTCAGGCCTGATTCCAACTATGTGGTAAGAGAAATTGCAGTAATAAAGATGACTTTGTGTTCTGATTTTGACAAATGGAAGTTAAAAAATATGAAGATTTAAATAGGAAAATGAATAGATAATATATTTATATTGTAGGCACTGGGATGTCAAGATGGTACAATAGCGTATTATCAACTGATCTTCAGCACTGTCCATGGCTTGTACAAGGACAGGTGGGTATCTGTCATGATTGCTGTGTCAGTGGTAAAAATGATTAAAAAAGCAAACAAGACTGAGATTTCCCAGGCATTTTGTTTACCGTATTGCGTTAACTGTACATGTTAAGCCCAAAAGCTCTGAACAACAAAGTTCTGTATTAATTTAAAAATACAAATACTTTTGTCAGGAAGAGCAAAGTTGCTGCAAGGTGAAGCAAACAGTAAATCATTAACCATAATATACAGCTCACTAAAATTTCCTAAGTTTTTAGAAGGTTTTAAAGAAAGTGGCAATTAATTCCCAGACAGTGACTATCAGTTTCTTTCTTCTTATGATTCAGTTATTGGTAATTGTGAAGAAGAGCTCCCCAAAAAACCTGTCGGCCGACAGTCGGCCGACAGACGACCAACTGTCGGCCGACTGTCGGCCGACAGTTGGTCGTCTGTCGGCCGACTGTCGGCCGACAGTCGGCCGACAGTTGGTCGTCTGTCGGCCGACAGGTTTTGCCTGAAATATAGGCTACCTGTCGGCCGCCAGTCGGCCGACAGTCGGCCGACTGTTGGTAATGTGTCGGTAACCTGTCGGTACCTTGTCGGTAGCTTGTCCGTGAAACGATCACACAATGTTAGGGATTCTAAGTTTGCCGTTACAAAAGCATATGGGTTTAAATTATTAATTTTTTAATTTGCGTTTGTCGCAGAGTGGCAAAACGAGGTATCGTGGTCGTTTTAGATCAAGAGTTTTTGGTCTGGTTTACCAGAAACGTTGAGTGATCCGATATTTCACTCGTAGAATCGTGCCTCGCTTGATACAACATCCAACATGTTTAATACGTTTGATACGTAGCTTATGGTTTTCAGAGTTTTTGGCCGAGTTTTCGATTAAATTATCTTCCTATGCGATTCTTAGATTGTCTGGTGTGTTGTAAATTACGCAAGTGATATATCCTATACGCATCTGATAACATTTTGGAAGAAACGTTTCTTTACATACTACCAACTTTGCCGTCGATCGGTAAGTAGGTGAAGTCTGTCGAGTCATACATCACCATTACGGATTGTTATGTCACGTTAACTGTTCGTTTTTTACACAATTTTTCTTTTTTCTTAACCTGTCGGTAGACTGTCGGCCGCCTGTCGGTCAACTGTCGGCCGACAGTCGGCCGACAGTCGGCCGACAGGTTTTTTGGGGAGCTCTTCTTCACAATTACCCAGTTATTGGACAAATTCTAAATGTCAGTCATTACAGCTAAAACTATTGCAGCAAGAGTGAAAATCAACAATAAATTGAACTTGGACTGTATTTAACAAAAATTAATGGTAAACACCGCATTGAGTTATTGAGGCATGTGAGAGGTAAGCAAGAAGGAAATGTAACAGTCACGCAGGGTGATAGCCTAGAGTGACTCTAGCTTCTTGTCCATACAGTTGAAGTCTCTATTAAAGTATCATTTGTGAGGTGCTTTTCCAATGTCCTTGGACTTGAAATGAGTAATGACAGTAAAAATAGCTTTTACATAATTTTTGATGATATTGATTATTATATAATTTGTGATTTATTGCAGTTTAACAATATTTGTTGAAATAAATTACTTTTTTTGTGATGTTCAGATATGCCTTCAGAGACAACATGACTGATGTTATTATTCAGCATTTGATAACAGAGCAGAAAGGTAAATTAAGGATTAATTATCATAAGCAAATTGAAAATTGATGGATTACTTTTCAGGGAAAAATCATGATAAATTCCCTCAGTTTGGTGTATAATGTTGTTAAATGTCAATGGTAAACCTATTTTGAAGTCAAAGTACAGTCAGTCAAAAAGTTTTTACTTCAAATTTCTCAGTGGCCCTTAAAAGTTTACTTACTTTGTTAAAAGTTCATTTTGGAAAATGCATGTATATACAGCCTGAGACATTGTCCTCTGATATACAGCGTTCCAGTTTTCCAAAGAGTTTTTTTTTTCTTTTTTTACAGTTTTTTTTTTGTTGGCAGATGTTTTATAATGCCACATGTTTTATAGTGTTCTTAAATTTTGAACTCAAAATTGTACAATCTTAAAAGCCCCAATAAACTACATGTGACTGTGATCAATTTATATGGAATGGTTTCTTTTGCTACAGTTCGTATCAAGTGTCGAGACTTAGTCAAGAAGATTGCTATCTACCGACACAGACTTGCTGTGAGTATCTTTCAGTTTACTACTCCAGTTGTTTGGGTCATTTTTTGAAGTTCTTAAAAAAAATGAGTAATGATTGATGATCATGTGTTCCTTTTTTTTTTCATCTGTCCTAGGTTCAACTGCCTGACAAAATAGTGATCTATGAGTTGAACACTGATGAAATTTCTGATATGCACTATAAAGTCAAGGTAGGTGAAAACTTTTTAGGTATGCATATATTTTATAGATATTTATTTAATTCTGATTAAAGATGAGACGATAGTATTAAAAACTTGGAAAACTTACTTTTATTGTGATCACAAATTAGTGGCAGTGAGTATAGCACTTCTGCTTAATCCAGAATGCATGTGGCAAAGATACTGTCCTCAGTTTAACATTTTTGTACTTGAGCTGCAATGTCTGAGGACTAGTCTAAGAGTATGTCCAAAATGTTGCCATTTACACTTACGTGTACTCTGACGTAACAGGACAACTGTATCTGAACAGACCATAAATAAGGAGACATGCATTGTACGTCACATAATTATTTAAAAATTGATTTTACAGTAGAAAACATGGGGCAATTAAAATTGATAACAATTTCAAATTTGCCTGTTGCATACTGCCAGTATTAGGTCCTATATGTTTCATTTAATAACTTCATGCATTTTTCTTTTCAGGAAAAGATTGAGCGCAAATTTGAATGCAACCTGCTAGTTGCCTGCTCCAATCACATCATTCTTTGCCAGGTAAAAAGCCTTTCAGCGTAATTTTACAATTATCGGCTAATTACCAAAACTAGCATTGTTTCTCTACTATAAATGGGTTGTATCAGGGAGGAACAGTTGAACGTGAAGTGCTAGTGGGAGCATCTTGGTGTAGTAAGTGTGGAAAAGAACAGTTGCAAAGTCAGAGGTTTTCTCTCTCTCTAGAATTAACTGTTTCAAAATAATATTCTTTTTTTAACAATGTAATTAGTCATTGGAATAATTTACCTAGTAATGTTGTTGAAGCCGGTAGCCTAGAAATTTTTAAATGTAAACTTAAATCCTTTTTAAAGCTATAAATTTGTTAATTTTTTTTGTTTGTTGTATAGTTTTTAGGAGAGTTTTATTCATAGGGTTAACCTCTTGACTCTCCCTTTCAAATTTATGTAGTTGTAATATATGAGTTTGAATAAACATGTATGTTATGTTATGTTATGTTATCTGATGTACTCTGGTAAAGTGAAAAGGAAATTCATATATTTATTTTCTTAAATTCTCAGGAGAGAAGACTCCAGTGCTTAGCATTTACTGGAATCAAAGAGAGGCAAGTTTAATCATTTATTAGAAACAATATCAGTAGTTGTTACCATTAGTATTTGAGGCATTCAAGAATAGATCACGCCGTGTTACTGTGCAAAGTGAGCATTTGTCAACATTGAAGGCCAGCTTCCAGTTGTTACTCCAGTCAACCAGCTTGTCAATTTCGTCTTGTAGCAAAGCACAGTCAGCATAAGATCTTATGGTGCGGAAGCCCCATAATTTGCAACTACAGAATGGATCTTGTTTACTGCAGAGAAGTCAAGGATCTTTCAACTTTTTATAAACTGAAGTGCGGGCATTTTAACTCTTCACTTAAGTCGTATTTTCAATTTTGTTCAGATGAGAGATTAAGATCGCATGCAAGTAATAAACTAAGAATTAATAGATTCAGGACGGAACTTTTTAAGGGAACATTTTTTAATAGGATTCCGTATCTATGGAACAATCTGCCTGATGCGTTGAGGACGGCTAGCTGTAGTGTTTCTTCTTTTAAGAGACTATGCACTAATTTTTATAACGATAGGGTTTTCGACCCTGAGCACCCATGTACCACCTGGGCCAAACCAGCACTTAGTTAGTAAGGTTGTTAGTTAGTAAGTTAGTTAGATTACTCAGTTAGGTAGTTAGCAGCTAGCCAGTTACATACCTTGATTAAGTTTTTTATATATCCCTATATTTTCTTCATAATGGGTTGACTAGCACGTATGGTTCGTCAGTTCCCTTCTAGTCTTCCCCACTGCCTTGTTATGTAACCTAATTTGTTATTATTGTGTGTTCTTTTGTTTTATTTTCCCATGTAATTGCAGTGAAATGGAATAAATAAAAAAAAATAAAAAAATAGATGGCACCTGTCTTCAGCAGGGAAATGTGATTTGGCTGTAAAAATGGCCATTTTGAGGACATTTTTTGACAACAAAAAATAGTTTTAATTTTAACCAGTGTCAAGTCTTAACAATACAAAATTAACATGTTTGTCAAGTATTATAATTGTATTTTAATGAGAAGAAAGTAAGTAAATACGACTTAAAATTATTGGTTTCATGTAAGGTGTGTGTGATATAGTTGCACTTATTTCAATCATTTGTGTCCTAACTTCAGGGAATGGGTGATGGATTCACTAATACGTTACATCAAAGTGATTGGTGGTCCATCAGGACGAGAAGGTCTCCTAGTTGGCTTAAAAAATGGCCAGGTATAGTAATTAGAAAGCTAAGGGAACCTTAATTAACCAAGTTAAAAGGTCTCTTAATGAAGAAGTAATTTGGATATATCAACAAAGTTGAAATGGTAAATTGGCCACCGTAATGATTACAAAAGCTGACGTTTCTAGCGCTAGCCCTTCATTGGAGCAAGCCCTTTGCCCTTTGCTCTGACGAAGGACTAATGCTCAAAGCGTCAGCTTTTGTAATCGTTACGGTGGCCAATTTACCATTTCAACTCTGTTGATATATCCAAATTATTTCGTTACCCCCACCGACACAGCCCCTAACAGTTTCTTTAGAAACTATCAGCCTTTATTCTTAATGAAGAAGGTTCAATTAATGCCACTCATCAGCAAGTAATATATTAAGAGCTTATGCCTATGGACATAAATGGGCCTCTCAGGAGCCACTAAACTTGCTAAAACAATGGTCAATTCTTATCCTAGTAAACTTTTGAGAAGTTCTTAGAGTAATGTACTGTCAGACCTATAAATGTTTGATAAACAGTGTTGATTTTTGCAAATTTGCTGCATGTTTCCCAGATGTTCTTGCAGATAAGCTATACCCCTTATTTGCTACAAAAACTTTGGGGAAAAAATGTGGCTTATATGTCAGTGTTTACAGTAACCAGGCTTGAGTGTTAAATCTGTGGGCACTGCAGGTCTCGAACTGTGTTGGGATTTTAGCTGAGATATGTGGCCCTCAGAGTGTGTCCCTCTGGTTTAGAATATCAATGGAAATTGCATACATAATCAAAGTTATAAACTGTGAAAAATTTGCTGAAGATGTGAGGATAACCAGATGGTGGAACAACATGTAATCTCAGATGTGAGAGTTTTTTTAAGCATTTAATTCTTGGCCACTGTGCTCTTTCATACCTCAACATATCCCCTCTGATGACTCTAGACAGCTCATGATAATCCTTAAATTTTTTTTTCCTAGATAATGAAAATATTTATTAACAATCCTTTCCCGCTGTTGTTGTTGAAACAAGAGACAAGTGTTCGTTGTCTGGACTTAAGTTCAAGGTGAGTTGCAGATTGAAACAAAAACTATCCTTGATCTCAGCCTTTTAGTCTCAAGAGACTTATGAATTATAAATCTTATCCAACTAGACCATGATCTGGTTTCTATATTTGACTATTATATGAATTTTAACCTTATCATCTTATATCCTTGCTTTTAGTCGTACCAAGTTAGCCGTGGTGGATGAAAACAGTACCTGTCTTGTGTATAGCCTCAAAAACAACGAGCTTCTCTACCAGGTACACTATTCTCCTTAAAGTATTAATTGACCATGGTAATTTCCTGGCCAGGAAAACCCCTTTTTAATTGGATAGAAATGTGGCAAGTCCAATGTTTTCTTAGTGAGTTAGCTAGTGAGAAAGAAGTCTTATGTTGCTTGTCTGAGCGAGAAATCACCTGAAGGCTTTTTGTCCTTGTGAATCTATGATGGTCAGGAAAAATTTCAGAACAACTCTGTTGACTGATTCAAAGTATTTGTTGTCTTTCTCTCTCAGGAGCCAAATGCTAACAGTGTTTCTTGGAATACCCACAATGAGGTAATTTATAGTAGATTTTAAAACAAAGCTCTGATTTTAAACATTCTTTAGCCTGACAGAGGATGCTGTGAATTATCACACCATCCACATACTCTACATTTTTCATGTTACATATAGCATGATGTTATGTAAAACTTGTGTAGTATGTAAATAAGAACCAGTAGTTGGCAAAATCTTTGTTCTCTTGACCAACTTATTCAGTTGTCAATTCAAGATTCAGCAGATGAAGAAAAAAGTTCACACCCAGCCTTATCTTCTCTTTAGCAACATACATTTTATTTGAGCAATCAAGAAAATATTTTAGACAATTACTTGTATATCTTTCCAAACACTAGTTCTGATCTTCACTGTCAATGTATGTTTTTTTTTTCTTTTTCTCAAGGACATGCTGTGTTTTTCTGGTGGTGGCATGCTGAACATCAAGGCCAGCAACTTTCCTGTACATCAACAAAAACTACAGGTTTGTGAAATATTTTGCAAGACCTTCCTTTTCATTGCACTGTTCTCAGAAAGTACCTGTGTTAATTATGTTTGATTTAAGGTACAGCTGTACGTGAATGTGATCTCAAATTTTCCAGAATTTGTTCAGGGCTCTTTTTGTTGAAGTCATTCTCATGTGATTTTTTTTTTCCACTGCTAGGGTTTTGTAGTTGGTTTTACTGGATCCAAGATCTTCTGTCTTCATGTGTACACCATGTCTGCTGTTGAAGTGCCACAGGTAAGGTGTCATGATACAACAGTGATTATCATGATAAACCATGCCCTCCCTTAACTATTTCCCTCTAGTCATTAAGTCCTTGAAACAGTCCTATAAAAAAAACCTCTACCAGTACAACTATCTTCAACATCTTAATCATGTTCACTTAAAAACGTCACGAGAGAACCTCTTATTGGAAAACATATT
Organism: Stylophora pistillata; assembly: GCF_964205215.1. Lineage (NCBI taxonomy): Eukaryota > Metazoa > Cnidaria > Anthozoa > Scleractinia > Pocilloporidae > Stylophora > Stylophora pistillata. The sequence continues at coordinate 33,532 of NC_142523.1, forward strand.
CTAAGAAACTATCTTGTCGATTGAAAACCACTAAACCCATGTTTTGAACAAAAGAAATAAATTTTGGGATGGGCTTGTGTTATTGATTGTACCAGTAAGGTAGATATCTACAGACAAAGGCTCATGTTAAATTTTTTTTCTTTCTTTGCATTAGTCAGCTCCAATGTATCAGTACTTGGAAAAGAAACTGTACAGGTATTCTCAAAAAATTGTAAAAATTCAGGGATGCTAATTCAATGAAAGAATCCTTTTGTTTATTCATCATATATGAAAATTAAGTTACCACTTTTAGATCCTCAAGTCTGGCTTTTTCACCTATGGATATGTGAATAGGTAATGTGGGGATTTAATAGGCAAATTTTGTGGCATATGTGCAATCCTGGGAGTCTGGAGATGAGGATGGCAGATTGATTGGGGTGCGCTCTTGTGGAAATGATGGCTCAATTCTGTTTCCTGGAATTACAGGATCACTGGCTTTTAGTGCAATTGCTCTATATTGTAATTGTATTTTACACAGTATATCCACAAGTTCACCTTTGTGTTTCTTTACATGTTTCCAGAGATGCATACAAAGTTGCCTGCCTTGGTGTGACCGAGGGGGACTGGAGAGCACTAGCCATGGAAGCCATGGAGGTGAGTTACATGAATATAACACTAATCTGCTTAATACTTTCCCAAGGTGAAATTGAACTGTAAATTTTGCTTGTGGGGGAAAAGTGAAATATTTAGCTATTCACATACAATACATAATTACATTGCATCATTTTTGTGAAAAGAAATTCATTAAATGTGTTTCTTGATCTTTTTAGGGCCTGGATTTTGATACAGCTAAAAAGGTATTGTATACAGTGCTGTTTTCCTCCCGGTTAGCTCAATTGGTTAGAGCGGTAGGTCGAGGGCTCGAGCCCCTGGCCGGGCCGACACTCAAGGTCTTAATATAACTGAGGAGAATGTGCTACCTTTCTATAATATCAAGAAATGGATAGACACTCTAGTCTTCTCGGATAAGGACGAATAAACCGTAGGTCCCATCTCCTGCATCTATTAATTAGTTGATTTGGTTTGGCGGGGGACGTTAAAGAACCCACTCATGAGATTACTGTGATGTGGTCTGGCCTGTTTACTGAGAATTGGGGGGGGAGGGGGCATCTTCAACTTCCTTTGATTGATATTGTAAACTGCTTGATGCAGTCTGGCCAAAGTCCCCCGAAAGTGTTGTAATGCGCATTTGATCATATTCAAACATTAATTTGCGCATTATATTAATTGATTAATTGATTAATTAACGAAATGTGGCAGTTGATCTCAAGCAAATATCCTGAAGTGTGATGTTTAGAAAGGAAGTAAACTTTAGAACTAAATGATTGTGAATTACTCTGTAGTAGCAGGCAGAGATGATTGCCAGTTGAATGTAATATCTAAAAATTGTTCCTGATCCTTTCAGGCCTTCATCAGAGTGCGGGACTTGAGATACTTAGAATTAATCCACAACATTGAGGTTAGTTATTCGTTCATTTTATAATAGATATTTGGTTCCAATTCGTAAATACAAGCAATTTACTCTTCTTTGTCGTGTTTGTTCTACAGGAACGTAAAAAGAAGGGAGAGACAGATGAGCAGGCTTTCCTTGCAGATGTTTATGCCTATCAGGTTTGTAGTTGAATTAATTTAACCCTTTACACCCTATCATCAGAATGCAAATTCTCCTTAATGATCCCTTTACATTTCCTATGGTATTTACAAGGAGAATTTGTCTAACAAGCAAGAGCTTCTTGATTTTGCGATCATTTCCTTTATTCTCATGAAATTAGATACTTATTAGTCTCGGAAATTTAAGGGTTAATATGATTTCAAGACTTTCTGCTGTGTATCTGCTCATGAATGGATCAGAGAGGATGTCAAAATTTGGCAAGAACCAAAATAAAAACACAGGCGGCAGGCAATAATTGTATCAATAACTGTCATCACTGCAGCTTCACCTCCTTTTTTTACACGAAATCGTCTTTTATGTATTATACAAAGGTGATGTTGTATAATTATGTATTTGAGGTCTAGCAGATTGTATGTGAGAACCAATCAAATCTGTTTGTATAACAGAAACCTCTTTACCTCAGCTTTGAACAGCTCTCGTATCCAAGTGCACGGCTAAAAGAAACCGTGAATTTCCATCTAAACTTTGTGGAAGCAACTCTTAGATTTTATCTTCACCTCTCACCTGAAACTGAGTACTGTAGATTTCATTCTGTTTTCCATTATCATTTACTCCCAAACATTTACAACAGTATACTTCTTTATTGACGCAATCTCTAACCTCTTATTTCAGGGGAAATTTCACGATGCTGGAAAGCTATACAAGAAGACTGGACATGAAGAGAAGGTTTAAATTAATTTATCTATTTTTAAGCGATCGAGTGTATAATCTTTAACAGGTGGAGGGATAACAAGCTATCATGTGCAAGTTGTTTATTTACGCGATCTCATTGTTAACTAAATAAATTAAATACTTTCCAGGCGATGGAGATGTTCACCGATCTCAGGCAGTTTGAATATGCAAAGGACTTCATTGGCGGCAGTGATCCTAAGAATGTGAAACAGCTAATCAGGAAACAAGCTGAGTGGTGTGAAACAACAAATGACCCCAAAGCTGCTGTGTAAGTTTTAACAGAATGAAGAAGACTTACGAAATTTCACTAAGTAGTAAATATCGAAGAGACAAAAGCTCAGAGTCCTAGTGGTATTAATTTTTTCTAACATCAGAATATTATTTCTAACAATTTCAAAACTACCGCTCAAGGTGACTTCGCTAAAGTCTTATTTTTTTTTTTCTTGGAAAGCATCCGGCACATTTAGTTCTTTGCGTTCAATTTTCTTCTACAGAGAAGACCTAAATTTGACATGCCACAGTTGTACTAGTTTTTCTGTTTCTATGTCTCATTTCAGGGACATGTTTATTGCTGCTGGCGAAAACCTCAAAGCCATTGAAATCATTGGACAACATGGATGGGTCGAGAAGTAAGTTTTTACTCTTTTAGGGACAGCGTTATACTTAAATGGTTTTGTTTAGTGAGGTTGGTTTTACAAGTGATTACTTGTACTTTCGTTAAAGTGTGTGCGTTCTCTCAGATTTGCGTCGCTGTGCTTTGTAGGTTGCTTGAACTTGGAAGAAACATGAACAAAGCAGACACCGAGGGACTTAAACAATGTGCTTATTACTTCAAACAAATGGATCAGGTATCGTCAAGATATGTCATTAGATTATGCTTTGGCAACAGGAAAGACAGCCCATGTATAAGTTCTTCTCTCGGGTGAGGCAGGGGTGATCAGGGTATTTGAGACTGGTTTGGCCCACCCCTACCCCAGATAGTTCCTACTGCTAGACATTGCCCTTTCCAACCACTTGCAGGAAAAATGTATTTTCCTCATCGACGTCTTCCCAGAGCACTTGTTCTACTTAGCATGTATTGTTTTTCTATGACACAGCATGGGTATGCGACAGAGATGTACATGAAGATTGGTGACATCAAAGCGCTGTTGGAACTTCACGTGGAGACAAAACATTGGGATGAGGTAGGGCAGACTCAAGTACATATCTTGTGAAAGTAATCAGAGTGGTGTAGCTTTCAGATCGTTAGGTACACTTCATACGTCACACTTTCCACATAGTAAAATACGGAAAAATAAAAATTTTGTTTTCTTTCTTCCTGTCGATTCCGATTTATTATTCCAAACAACTGCGTCGTGTCAGTTGCAGCTATTAAAGTTTCAGCTGAAAGAGCACTATTTACAGGAAAACTGGCTATTCACAAGTCTGATTTCATTATTTGTGAAACCAGTCAGTTTACAGTGTGGAACAGGAATGTTACATTTAGTAAGATAGCACAAAATCTACCGCTGCATACATATCATATTAGGACTTGAAATTCTGATCGAATTAATTGAATTTAACTGTCCTTTTCCCTGTCTACAAAAAAAAAACAACAACAAAACGAAAAAAAAAACAGTACAAAAAAACAACGACAACAACAACATAAACAAAGGAACGCTTGCCAAATACATTACTGAGACAAGGTGTGTGAACTGAATGACGTGAAGTTGGAGCGATGAAGAAATTGGAATCCTTGATAAGACGCCGACAATTGACTCGTAGAAAGCTGGGTTATATGAATTAACTGACTGCACTTATTCTGTTTCACGTATTTGTTTTCAGGCGTTTGAACTTGCTGAAAAACATCCAGAATTTAAGGTTCGCCACAGTACTTTTTTTGTTCCTAGTTATAATGTATGAATATATTCCCATGCTGTGAAGTAACAGATGCTCTTCTAAATGTGACTCTTTTTCCTCGGGATTAGTCCCTATGTGTTCATATGAAAGTCTGTTAAAGAAGGATTTACACAAATGTCTTTGGAGGTGCTCTGGCGGTTTTAAGGTGTGACAGAGAAGTCGGTGTCTGTTTGGTAACGCGGAACTGATGTGATTGTGGTCAAACGTAGAAATATTCCTCTTTTGCCTTTTGAAGGATGATGTATTCGTTCCTTATGCAAACTGGTTGGCAGAAAATGACCGATTTGACGAAGCTCAGGAAGGTAAGAGGTCCCTGCCTTGGGTGGCAAGGCAACATCTTTCACAATCGCCTGCTAATTGACCTAAAGCACTGGCTGAATTTTTTTTCTACCTTTATGATTTCTTAGCTTTCCACAAAGCCGGGCGGAGGGATCAAGCGGTCAAAGTACTGGAACAGTTGTGTCACAATGCTGTCGTCGAACACAGGTCAGTTTTGCAGTGTACGTGACATTTTGAAGCTGTTCTGCGACCTGCATAGAATGTAGCCTGACTTGTGTCTTTTGTGTCACTATGCTGCAGTAGTCCCTTAACGTGACTTATTATAGCTGAAATGCGCGCTGCCCACTGAAAGTCGCATGACTTGTGTCCGTTGTGTCACAAAAAGTAGAGCACTTGTCGATGTTGCCTTGTGAGTGACATTTTGTGGTTGTAATATGAGCTGTAAGAATGTTGCGTGACATTTGCGTCTCTGCCATCCTCAGGTATCACGATGCTGGATACTACTTCTGGAAGCTGTCAGTGCAATGTTTGGACCTGGTCAGCGGTGAAGGTACCTCAATACCAAACAAGCGAGCAATTTTCACTCGAGTTTAGATAGTAAAACCCAAGATGGCTTTTTCAAAGCTTTTTCTTTGCTCTTTGATTGGTCCAGAAAACTTGTGTCACTCTCTCAACCAATCAGGTGCAATCTTGGTCGCCCGCGTTTTCCCGCGCTTTGGCTCCGTATGAAATTTACCTTGTTTTCTCATTGGCCGTTGAGACCGCTCAGGTAACCAAAGATAAATCAGAAAATTTATCACTGGTACTTTGAAAGTGTGGAAAAAATTCTCACCAGACGTACCACCACTATGATGGATAAAACCATTTTATTTTAGAAAGACTTTAAAAAAGAAAACGGATTCTACCTCTAGTTTTACTGACTTAGATATATATATTTTCCACAGAAAATGCCCAGGGTGAACCTGATGATGAAATGTTGGACAAATTCCACGAATACCAGGGAAAGGCAGAGATCTATCACCTGTATCACTCCATTCAAAGATACACTGTAAGACTTACTGCCAAAGATACACTGTAAGACTTACTGCTAAAGATACACTGTAAGACTTACTGTCAAAGATACACTGTAAGACTTACTGCCAAAGATACACTGTAAGACTTACTGTCAAAGATACACTGTAAGACTTACTGCCAAAGATACACTGTAAGACTTACTGTCAAAGATACACTGTAAGACTTACTGCCAAAGATACACTGTAAGACTTACTGCCAAAGATACACTGTAAGACTTACTGCCAAAGATACACTGTAAGACTTACTGTCAAAGATACACTGTAAGACTTACTGCCAAAGATACACTGTAAGACTTACGGCCAAAGATACACTGTAAGACTTACTGCCAAAGATACACTGTAAGACTTACTGTCAAAGATACACTGTAAGACTTACGGCCAAAGATACACTGTAAGACTTACTGCCAAAGATACACTGTAAGACTTACTGCCAAAGATACACTGTAAGACTTACTGCCAAAGATACACTGGAAGACTTACTGCCAAAGATACACTGTAAGACTTACTGCCAAAGATACACTGTAAGACTTACTGCTAAAGATACACTGTAAGACTTACTGTCAAAGATACACTGTAAGACTTACTGTCAAAGATACACTGTAAGACTTACTGCCAAAGATACACTGTAAGACTTACGGCCAAAGATACACTGTAAGACTTACTGCCAAAGATGCACTGTAAGACTTACTGCCAAAGATACACTGTAAGACTTACTGTCAAAGATACACTGTAAGACTTACGGCCAAAGATACACTGTAAGACTTACTGCCAAAGATACACTGTAAGACTTACTGCCAAAGATACACTGTAAGACTTACTGCCAAAGATACACTGGAAGACTTACTGCCAAAGATACACTGTAATACTTACTGCCAAAGATACACTGTAAGACTTACTGCTAAAGATACACTGTAAGACTTACTGTCAAAGATACACTGTAAGACTTACGGCCAAAGATACACTGTAAGACTTACTGCCAAAGATACACTGTAAGACTTACGGCCAAAGATACACTGTAAGACTTACGGCCAAAGATGCACTGTAAGACTTACTGCCAATTTGTGTTGTGCGAAATGCAACTGTAGTTAGGTTACCGCAATGATCTATGTCTAACGTGTGGGAAACTTAGCAGGATTCTGTTTTTTTTTTTTCCCTTCAGGATGAGCCATTCACCTCCCATCTTCCCGAGACGCTTTTCAACATCGCTCGTTATTTGCTACATATGCTGGTGAAAGAAATCCCACCCGGAGTGTCAAGAGTGTATCCTTTGACTTAGAAAAACAATTGAACTAAACAAGCCTGCTTGTTGAGCATCGTTCAGAATGTAACTTTGATCTACGCTACTGCAAAAAAGCGATAAAGACAGAAATACTGAAGACTGTTTGCCACATGTACGTCTTTTGTTAGAGTTTTACGCGTTGATATGGAGACATCTGCTGGTCGCATTCGCAGTAAAAGTTTTCGACTGACAAATAGACCTTAACTCTTGTACAGTTCGACGTTGTTTGCCCTCGCCAAACAAAGCAAGAATTTAGGAGCTTACAAAATGGCACGTACGGCTTACGACAAACTACAGGTGAGTGACTTTAAAATAGTTTCACAAAGATTTAAAGCCTATAAACGGTGTTCCAGTGACAACTGTTCTTCCGGGTGCAGCCGCTTATTACAGCATTGGTAGCCGCTAATGGAAAAAAGTCATTAAAACCCCCCAGAGGATTTTATGGTTTTATCGCAAGTAAACAGTTTTCTTCCTGGTAAATTTGTCACAGTAGCAAACTGTTGGGCTCTAGATTGAGTTGTCCTTGATCGACTCAACGCAGGGGATATGACGGTGCCTCTCGACTCTAATACAAAAATTTATCTGGATTGGCTTTTTCTTACCTTTTTCTCTACTTTTGTCGTCTGTGTGTGAAGTCATTGAAGATTCCTCTACGTTTTCAAGAATCTATCGACCTGGGAAGTGTTACCATTCGCTCAAAACCTTTCCACGACAACGAGGTAAATAGCGACAGAATTTTTTTGTCAAAACTTGTTTCTCCCAATGCAGAGTCATCATCACCAGGTTTGTAGCTATTGAAGAAACGGTTTTTTCCTTTGATTTTTCTTTGTAGGAACTTCTTCCGCTGTGTTACCGCTGTTCAACTACGAATCCCCTCTTGAACAACAAAGGAAATCAGTGTATCAACTGTGGACAGCCATTTGTTTATTCATTTTCATCTTTCGGTAAGACTTTATCTCAGTAACCGGAAGCAGTAGGTACGCCCTTGTTACAGGAAGTGTGTGGCCACATTTGGTTCAACCAGTTATTGTAGGCTCAGTATAAAATTTCGTTCCTCGTCGGTCAATTTACGAAAGCATTAAGAGTTGTATAGAGCAGTGCAGGGTTTGCGTCTCAAACTCACCTCATGTTTGATCACGTGGTTTTTTACGCAAGGTAATTATTATTTTTTATTGCATATAACGCCTTTTTTTTCTTCTTTTCAGAGGTACTTCCGCTGGTCGAATTTGTGTTGGAAGACGGCATCAGGTGATGTAGCTTGACGGTGATAATATAGCCTGTCAGCAGGCTCTCATTAGCGCTGCGGTACGAGCAGCCAAACACACGAAATACGAGCCGGTGCGCGGAACGAGCGTGTGAAAGGTCTTTCGGGGTCTGGCTTTAAGATTTACCAGAAGCCCCAAGGACTTACAAACGCGCTCACACCATTTACCTGTCGTAGCGCCAAAGACAGCCAGCTCGCAAAATAAGAATAGCGTGACCCGGGTTTCTTAACAAACGTAAATGATCATATTTGATTGGAGGATGAAGGGTAACGAATAGATCCTCTCGGATACATTGCAAATGAAGAAACTGAAGTCGCATGAAATTGAGGCCAAGTGGTGCTCCAACCGGTACCGACCAGATACCAGTCGGGCGTTTTTACTGCCTAAGCCATAAAGACTGTGGGGACTTGAAAAACCTCGACAGAGCACATAACAATAATGCAAGAGAACATTGCACTAAAATATCCAACACAGCAAACATATTAAAACGAAAAGCCCTCCAAACTTTTTCCCAAAAAAAAAAAAAAATCCTGCGAAAATATTCCTTTGCAGTACGTCCTATTGAACAGAAATTTCCATGGAGAATTTGAACATAGGAAACTGTAAGCTGTTTTGGAGTACCCCCTCGTCATTCAACGTTTCAAATGGACTGTGTTCTCTAAATGTGGTTGTTGTTTTTTTGTTTTTGTTTTGGTTTTTTTCCAGTGATGGGGATGCTTTGAAACTGATCGAGGTGGAACCACCCAAGACCCGAGAAAAGAAGCGCTCAAACTGGGAGGAGAGAGATATGGGAAGTATCCTGTATACTATAAGATGATTTTCCGATCCCTGTAGGGTTAAAACTTTAAACCCCCAAGAGTGATTGGCTTTCGATTTCCCCTTGGAGTATCATCCTTGAGGCAAATGTCAGTAAAGGTCATGAGACAGAGGAAATGGTCACTAACTTAAGAAGCATTGATTGTTAAACAAATTCTCCTTGTCAGTACCAAAGGAAAGGTACAGACAAGAGTAGGGAAAATTTGAATGTTGATGTTAGGGTGTAAGGGTAGCTCTGACCAAACATGAAATTCGTACCATATCAAATCTAACATAGTTCTCCCTCGTCTTATAATAGAAATCTAAAAATATCACATCTGCACCCCAATATACTTCTAATCTTTTTTTTATCCAAATCCCGAGTAATTAAGAGGTGAACATTGTTCCCAATCTCTGCTTTGAAACACGTCCTTGACAACGAACTAGACTTTCAGTCCCTGCAGTTCACAGATGAACCCCCCGAAGAGGAAGAAGACGATCCGTTTACAGCGAAGCTGATGAGTTTTGAGGTGAGCCTCTACGCTGGTGTTTGTGACTAAGAGTTTATTTGTGCGAGCGGGCTGCGAGGCGGGAAAAACCTACTAACGCGATCAAAAGCGTGAGGGAAAAAAGTGCGCTTGCACAGTGTAAGTTCGCGTCTTACGTAAGCCGCGAACAAGCCGCAATGCTATTTATACAAATGATTTCGGGCCTTGTTTAAGCTGCAGCTCGTTTAACTTGAAACGTACTGAAAGATTTCTTTTGCCGCTGCGTGCATGTAAGCTGCGGATTATTTTTCTCGTTTAAACGGCCCCATTGTATGTTTATCTCTTCCCTTTTTCATACAGTTCAATGTATTTAATGTAACCTCGTAATTGTTCGTCGTTTACCAGTTTGATTTTGCGAAGGACTCCCTTCCCAGTGAAAATGTGAACATAAATAACTCTTCCTAGACAGAAAATAGTAAAAATTCAAATGCTGCTGTTAATCGAAGAAGTTAAGCGTATTTTCAGAACCGTATTTTGAACTTGCATAATTTAGAACTATGACAATAGACAAGATAGATCTGGTGGTTACAAAAATTTTATTTATCCACCAAAAATATCTTCTTGGAGTTAACAAAACTGGGCGGCTGCTAAGCAAGAGATACACCAGCTGCAAAAAAGGAAAACCTGTGTGAGCTCTACATTTCGCGTAACTAAAGGCCTCACTTTTTCTGTCACAGAACGGAAGAAAATATTCAAATAAACGTGAAGATGTCGACATTGCAGCGGTTCTTTCTTTAAATTTCCAACAACAAAAAATGGGGTAAATGTTTACTTTGGTGATACGCTTAGGCGAGTTGCGCCGCGGTAGTTAAAAAAAAAAAGCCGATATCAGGCCACGCAATGGTGCTTCATTGAATAGAAATCATTCTGTGTTTTCTGGGGTTTTTTTTTATTGTTTTTTTTTTTTAATTTTAGTTTTTTTTTTTCAATTTCCTTTTTATTTTACTTCTATACGATGAATACTGTGTGGAGAATTTTCCAACCTTGCATAACACAATGTTTCCAGCCATTTGTTACTAAATTCGTTACGCTGATGAACCAAATTTTGTCAGAACTGATTGCTGTAAGCTGGACGAGCTAAGCGGTCTTTTGTGATCCTCAGACTGCTTTTTTATCATTTATCATTTATCATTTATCATTTATCATTTATCATTTATCATTTATCATTTATCATTTATCATATATATTTAGAAGAGAATTAAGGAAGGCAGTCTTAAGTGTTTTTGATAACCAGCTGGTGAAATATTTAATTTTAATGATTTTTTCCAATTCATGGCGGGAAATCTTCCTAAATTTAGCAAAGAATAGGAATTACATTCCTTACTTTTATACAGGAAACTAGTTGAATTTCGTTAAAAAAAAATTAGAGTTTGAGGAAATTCACATGCATTCTCCTCTGTCCATATAATTGGTCTCATTTTAAGTACACCCTCTAAGAAAAGAAACAATTGTGATTTCCTGTTATTTTGGAGCAATTTATTCATGCAGTTAAGTTAGGCTTCCTGTGATAATTATTTCTTTTCATCTAAAGTGCTGAAAGCTTCCCTTATTTTCGTGAATTTCATTTTCATTTTTTTTTGTCACTTTATACTATCTGTCTGTAAAAGTCTTGTTGAGAGTAAAAGTCTTGTAATGTCTCCTTGACAATTATTTACTACCCACAGCAAGGTGGATCTGAGTTCGTCCCAGTCCGCGTTGGTCGTTCGACGTTACAGGCCATGAACAGCCGCGAGGTACTAGTAAAGAAGTGGCCCAGTCCCCTGAAATATCAATATTACCGATCACTTCTCCCCGATGTCTCCATTACACTTTGTTCGTCGTGTAACCGGGTAAGTTAGTTTTCTACGTCAGTTTTTGTCAGGAGCCCGTGTTTTTGTTTATTTTACTGCTACTCGAGTAACTTGTATGGAAAAAAATTGTAGTACACAAACGCAAGGATTGACTCTCGAGCCTTTTTTGAGGAAAATTACGATACAGCAGAGTATACAGCAGTTGTTTCTGGTGTTTTCCTTTGATATTTTGCGCGGGAAATTGGCGTGCGGCCGGCCAGAACTGATCCCTACGCGCATGCCCGACGTTTGACCACTGTGTTGACTCCGTAACGCTTCATTTCACTCTCATACTGACTTGAATATAAGCTCTCTGAAGTAAGCCGGCGAAAGTAGTCCACAATCACTCCAAGTTGATATTTTACTCCAATCTTTTTCAGTTATTCCACACAGACGACTACGAGCTTCTGGTTTTACAGAAAAACTGCTGTCCGTTCTGCCGCAAACCCGCTGATCATCTGTAGTACTGATATGGATTTTCTGCGCTAGACTTCTGCTCACAGCAGTAGCTTAGCACGCGGCATGGTGTCATTTTACCACACTCTCGTTCGTAACAACGTTGGAAATTCATGACAGTGTTAGACTGAATGATAATATGCGAAGAATTACTTTGTGCGTTTTGAGTTTGAGAATTTTTGTCGAAAATGGATTTCCAATACAATGATCCACTTTTTTCACCAAACAGGAGAATTTTTACTTCAGTCACTCGAAGACCTTAGGCCTTCAAAAATAGGTTACTCAAACTTTCGCTAATGATCTAGATTGCTGACGATAAAGCCAGTTCATCTTGAACTGATAAAATTTCTCCATACACTTTGTATCAACCCCAAGAGTTTTTCTTCACTCTCTGCTGTATACAATAATTTATTCAGTTTGTATATAGCTTTGCTTATTATTTTATACTAATGTAAATATCTTAATATTTCTAAGAGACCTGAACTGAAAGTAATTTGAGTATGGCACGGAAAGCTCATTAAAAGCTGCCTGCAGAAGAACAACTGTGTTTCACTCTCAAATGTTAACAGAAGGGTCTGGGAAGAAGGGGTATAGGGAAAGGTTGTTTCCTACTATATTTTGGAATCAATGTCAGTAGCTGAGCACCTACCTACCCACCCCTCCCCTAACACAAGATCAATCAAAAGTCGTTATCATTTGACTGTTGTTATGTTAGGGAAAGGGTAAGTGCGCAGTTGCTAATATACTGATATTGAACGATATTTTTCCACGCTAGCCTTAAGATTGATCCTAGTATTTATGTCGGGTGATGATTACCACATTGTGATGCGAGAATCTTGTGAATTTTCATCTGCGCAGCCGAACTTTGGCTGCCAAAGAATACAAACTAATGTTGTCATACTGGAGGTAGGCAAGCGTTAAACGTACACCACGACACCAGTCAACCTCTTGATCGTCATTTGCTGCCAATAAAATACCTGCTGTCGCGAGATAAGGAGAGAATCCAACCACCGGTACATAAAACAGTCTCGTTGACTCTAGATCTTAAAATACTAACATTAAACCAAGGCTAAAAGCGGAGCTCCAGAGAGTTCATTTTACTGCCCTTCAATGTATTAGAACACCTCTCTGATTGTCGGCGAGTATATCCAAGGCAATTCGTATAGATCAGACATTATTTGTGACGAGGTGGGAGGGGAATCAGGGGTTTTTCAGTACTAAGAGGGATGGAGGAGTTGAATTTTGAGACAAAAAGATTTTCATATTTTTGACAAAAGAATAAAAGATTGTCATCTCTTTGGTTCAGTGGACAGTGAAAGAGAACGTGACAGGTTATTTGCGCTTGATGATCGGGGTAGATTTTCTAAGCTATGGCGCTACGTCCTGCGAGCACCTCTAATGTTTTGGCTGGAGAGAGAATTGAAAGCGAGGTATTTTCTCTCGGCGGGACATCCTTAACGTTCACCTAACCTACAATACGTATAATTAGGTTGCAACAGTGCTAAACCTAAGTTGGATGTCTCCTCTTTTCTGATGCCCCTCCTTTTTCCTAACTTTACCTCGTATCGCTGTTTAAACTGAACTGACCGAATGGATGTCTCCTCTTTTCTGATGCCCCTCCTTTTTCCTAACTTTACCTCGTATCGCTGTTTAAAAACTGACCGAATGGAAGAGATAAGGCAGATAATGGGAAATGAAATTTGTCCGAAATATTGCGCGGAAACGATAACGTTTTCGTTCACTTTCAATCGATGGAAAATAAAGTTATCGCTAATTTACCATGAGAGTTACTCAGTCCGCAATAGTTCTGAATCGGGTAAGGTTACATTAAAGTAATACCTTATTGTTACTCGTCTTCTCGGAAACTACTCTATTGTCATGGAAAAAAAATATTCTGAGACTAACTGATAATGCAGATCAGTATTTTGACATTTTTCGCAGAATTCAATTTCCTTTAACATACATTTTTGGCCAAATTCCGAAATTTAAATCCCACGAAATATGCGTCCATTTTTTTAAAATTATGTTCGTGCGAAAATAAGCAATTATACGGTATATTCCCGCCTATCCGTCCAATTTTAGGAAGCCAACTGACATCCGTGATCATGATCGTGATCATCGCTTGATCACATTATTCTTGGAAATGAAGACATCTTCATTGCTAAGTCAGTTACCAACCTTGGTATTATATTTGACAACAACATGACTTTTGATGATCAAATTAAACATCTCTGCAAAACCTCGCTCTTTCACCTAAGAAATCTGTTCAGGATACGTCGTTATTTGACAAGTGACTGTACCTCAAAGATTATACATGGTTTTATTCGCGTATTGACTGTTGTAATAATCTGTACTATGGCCTACCTAAGCATCAACTTAATAAAATACAGAAAATACAGAATACAGCTGCTCGATTTGTCACTTGCAAGGGAAAATTTGATCATGTCACTCTCTTACTGGTGAAGCATCACTGGCTTCCTGTATCTTATCGTACTGTGTTCAAGCTTCTGTTGCTGGTGTACAAGTCTGTCAATGATCTGTGTCCATCATATGTTTCTGATCTAAGCAAGATCAAGTTATCATCAAGATCTTTACGTTTTAGCTCTATGGACTATCTTGTGCAATCTGTGTCAAAGAAAAAAACCTACAGGGACAGAACTTTTTCTAAGTTGTGGAACAGTATTCCTTTTTCAATACGTAAATCTAGCTCCGTAACTATTTTTAGATAGAACATCAAGACTCTTCTCGTTTCAAAATTTGTAACTAGTAATTCTCTTTTGTTTGATTGAATTTTATTTATGTGCATTAGGTTATTTTATTATTTTATAGTATTGTAAAGAGCCACGAGAAGCTTTTGATGTGCGCGCTATATGAATATTATTATTATTAAATATTATCATTATTATTATTATTAAATATTATTATTATTATTAAATATTATTATTATTGTCCGTGTGAAATGGTGATCATGCGTATGGGAAGATCTCTTCTAGCTACTAACGTTTTGCGGGGCTGTTTAACTCAATGAATCCGTATATGTGAATTATCCAAAGTCTTATCGTGGAGACCAAAGTGTTCACAAAAAATGCAGCTGATCTGAGGGTAAAGAGCCTCGTGGGTTGTCAAATGTGTTTGAAGATGAGACGTGTGGAACAGCAACTTATTTAAAATTATCCACAGCCATCAGCTCCTCCAACGCATGATCCACTAACCCACACTGATTTTACCATCTCTTCAAGACTGTGACTGACCCTTGATATGAGTTGCTCAGGTGTCTCGTGGGGAGCATGAAGTTTGTAATTAGCTCTTCGTGTGTGAGTGATGTTGACAAAGAACTCTGATGAAAGTCAAATAAACCAACGCAAGCATTTTAAATATTTTTTACATTCCCATTTCCTTTTCTGTGGCCATGGTTTACTCTCTGAATGGTGTATAAGTTGTGTTAACCCTTTACAGCCTAACATCAGTATGCATATCCCCCATACTGTTCTCCATTCATTTCCTAAGTTGCTGAAAATGAGAATTTGTTTAACAATCAAGAGCTTCCTTACTTGCTGGCCATTTCTCTTATTCTCGTGACCCTAATGTGTGATCGGGGGGGGGGGGGGTGATATAAAGGTTTTGCACAGAAGCCATGTTGGATGGCAGGAACAATGAAAATATTTTGCATAAGAAAGAGATTTTTTCCCATGGGTAATCCTGCCATCCAACATGGCTGCTGTGCAAAACCTCTATTGTAGGAAAATTAGCTGCTAGTCACTCCTGGGGCCATAGGGTTAATGAAGGTGTTTTGCAAATCAGCTTTAGAGTTCAGTCCAGGTCTTAATTCTACATGATACCAAATCAGGTTTGCTTGGCGACTTTGATGCTTTACAAATATTGGATCAAGTTGCTATTATATTTTATGGCACATCCATTTAAACCCAGTGGACGGCTTGTAGGTCCGCCCCCTCTCCGCAAAGACGGACCTTGTCCTCGGTCATACAAATTTTTTTAAGCTTTGATTTGTCAGCTTGGTTGTGATTACATGGGCCATTTCCGAGTTAAACAAACTCCCACTTTGTTTGAGAACAAAAGAGGTTAGTTTCACGACTTCGCACCCAAACGGCTTCTTTTTTTCTTCCGACGGAAATAACCGGGGGAAAACTACCGACGCAAACCAGCCTTTTTACTGTCCTGTAATTTGCACCACGTGAACTTAAGTAGCCAAGAAATAGCAGGAAAATTTATGAAGCGTAATGATTTGGAAAATCTTATTCGTGTAAATTTCAGCTCTATTACCAAAATTTGCATGGGGCAGCCTTTTTGAAAAGTTTTTTTACAGAAGACAGCTGATGGTCATGTGAATGGTTTTCCACCTTGGGGACTGCGACTTTGGTCGCATTTGAATATTCTGGAAACCATAGTCAGCAGGGTTGACTGGACTCACAGGAATTCTTGATCATGTTTTTGATCTCAGGAAAAGTTAAAAACTCAATCGAAAATTTAAGAAAAAAAATCGATAAAAGAAAACCATTTAAGTTCACTGCGTGTGTAACATGCCCGTGCGTTCCACGTGAACGCGTATCACAGCTTTGCAGGGTTAATGTTATTCACTATTTGTTTAGTATAACTTTCTTAACATTAAATAGAAAACTTAAACAACATAAAGATAAAACAAATAAATCAAACGTGATTTCGTCACTTTAAGTCAATTTTGTGACATTTCTCAAGCCATCAAAGGGACGCTTCAACCGCCTTTGTTCTAAATAAATCTATTGTTTTTAAGCCGGACTCATTTTTCGGCTAGGAAAATGTCATGGGGTGCTCGTGATCAAAGCGGACTTGAGACCAACAATGCCAGACTGATAGAATTAGCTGAGAATTCAAAAGAGTAGATTTATATAGTGGACGGATTGCTTTACAATTCCTTGGGTTTTCCCAGTGATGTCTCAACATGATCACGTGATCGCTTACGACACGTGTACTGTTGATAAATTTTGCAGGCAGGCGCAGCTGGGTGAAGTTCAGTAAATGTTATCGGCAATGAAAGACCGCTTCATAATCTGCTAGAAATTTCGCCGGGTATAAGTTGGCTAGTTTTTTTTACCAGCCGGTTAAGAAAATATTTTACTTTAACGAAAATGGAGAGGATTCGAAACGGTGGACCGAAGGCAAATGGCTTTGCGACGGGGAAAAAGCTAAATGGAATTGATCAACTGGCGTGGCACAAAATTTCGTACAAAGCATTGTTTGGCCTTCTCTTTGTCACCCCGGCCCTGGTGCAGTATAGTTTGGGTTTGCCTTATTGGTGCTATCCAATAACCTCTGCCGTCCTGTTTCTGCCAGTATTTGGTGTCTTTATGGTGGTATTCAACCGAATGTGTGTCGCGGAAAGCGGTACGAAATCAACGAATGTCAAACGGTTCATTGAATTCACAGACCAGATTCTCGCTTCAAAATACGCCAATCGAAAAATACCAATGATAGTCCTTTACGAGGCCTACGCTGATGGCAAGCTAGACTTCAAATGTGATGTGCTAGAAGCTTTAGAAAACCGTCACCAATTCTGTACCTACGAACTGACATTTGAACATATTAAGTTCTTGCTCTGTAATTTTATTCCTGAAGTGATTTTTCACTCAAGAAATCAAGACGCCGAACAAGTTTGTGATCACTACGACCGAGGCAATGACTTTTATCGCGGATTTCTTGGTCCCATGATGATTTACACATCAGGAATATGTAGAGATGAAACGGAAAATCTCGAAGATATGCAGGTGAACAAGCTGAAAAGTGTGTGCGAGAAGTGTCAGTTGAAAGAAGGCGAGCGGCATTTAGACATCGGCTGTGGGTGGGGTACCCTGGTCAATTATGCAGCAGAAAATCACGGAACCTACTCAACTGGCGTTACTATAGCCAATCGTCAGGTGGAGTGGGCTGAGGGTGTAGCAGAAGAGAAGAAGCTTGGTACCCGCAGTAAATTCCTCTGCCTAGACTACCGTGATATACCAAACGTGCAGTTCAACAAAATCACATGTCTGGAAATGGCAGAGCATGTTGGTGTGAGGAAATTTCAATCCTTCCTTGCCCAGGTCCGTGACATGCTGGAGGATGATGGCATCTTCTTTCTTCAAATTGCTGGGCTCCGTCGAACCTGGCAGTGGGAAGATTTCATCTGGGGTCTGTTCATGGCAAAATATATCTTCCCAGGTGCAGATGCAAGTTGTCCATTGGGTTGGGTTGTCACTCAACTAGAGCAGGCTGGCTTTGAGGTCCATTCTTCAGAAACCATTGGGGTTCACTACTCCCTGACAATCAATCACTGGTACGATAACTGGATGAAGCCCCAAACCCAAGCTGTCATGACAGAAAAGTATGGCAGAGTCGTGCGAATCTGGAATATTTTCCTGGCATGGTCAACTATAATAGCTCGTCAAGGCAATTCAACTTGTACTCAGCTGGTATGCCATAAAAATCTAAATGTGTATGATCGCTTGAAATTATTCAAGGTGAAATCAAAGTGAGTGTTTTTATATTCTAGCATGAAACAAATCTAGGTGTCTTGTGAAAGAGTCTTCAATCGTGATCTAGAATATCAACCTTCATTTTACATGTGACACAGTTTCATGGGGAATGTATCAGCTAGGTTTCATTGTAACTTAAATTTTAAGGGATGTGTTACTATTTACATGAAAAATGTGTCAAGATGTACCTGTTATCAAGTCCTATCTACAGTCTATGCATGATTCCATCAGGACTAAAAATAATTTTGACACTTTCTCTTTTTATTTACAGTAATCAGAATTCTTTTGATTTGTGATGTCACACTATTCTTTCCTTCATTTAAATTTCTGTAGAAACATAATTTTTGGCCAGTTGAGCTAGCCAACAGAAAGATTTTTTTAACAATTTGAAGCAAATTTTCTGAGTGACTTAAAAATTTTTATTTCACTTAGTCAGAAATGTGTTCCCACTCTTGCAAGTATCAAATTTGATTTCTTTCATATTATATATTTAACAATATTGACCCATTTAGATTGACAGTTGTTAGCTAGCTTTTTGAGAAATGGAAATTTAACTGGTTCAAACCATGCACAAAGCAGAATTACTTTCCTTATTTTCCTAAGAAATGTTTAAGATATCAACATGTGTAGTAAACAAACTGGTGAGTGGCTGCTCAATGCCCTCACTGATTCCATTTCTTGATTAGTTGTGTGATGGTAACTACACAGTGAAGAAACAAATAGAATGTTTTGAATTTACACCTGAGTAAGTGACGATGAAAATTTACATTTGAGAAAATTTACATATGTCAGTGTTGTTATTTAAGAGAACACGGTCATTTTTTTTTTCCTTTCTGCAGTGTAGGATTTACTTTAAAGAAAAGGGGTGGTGGTTGGGTGAAACAGCTGTTATATATAGCAGCATAACTATGATTGAACACCATCTGTCATGCTCATTAGTCACTTACAATGTTTTTTGAATAACTAACTGCATCAATGACCATGAGATAGTCATAGCCTCAAAAAGTTAAAAATTGTTGATCTGGTCTGTTGAGCAAGAATGATTGCCAGTAGGAATTCTGAAGGCATATTTTGTGAGAATTAGCATGATATTTATTTTACAAGGAAGAATTTCTTCAGGTTCTGTGACTGAGATTGTATTTATGGCCACTCCTTAATTCATTAGAATACAAAAATTATATCTAGTTGAGTGGAATTTAATGAAAATTCTAAAGTAGGGTTTCTGTTCACCTCAGCCAATTTTATATGTTATATCAAGGAGATGTTTTTTCACTTTTTTCAGGTTCAGTGCCTTTTCCCATCTCACAAAGATAGGCAGACTTTTTACATAATGTCAAGTTTTCCTTATTTCACTCCCATATTGGCCTTTTTGTTTTAATCAGAATTTCAAGCTCACAGAGTTGTAAATGATTTAAATTGTGTTCCTAATCTGCTGTTTTTTTTTTAAGCCAGGAACTTATGACTGTAAGCTAGATTTTACTGAAAAGAAGATTATTGTTATGGAAATAATTAAAGCAAATTGATGCCAGCTGATTAAAATAATAAATTGCACATAAATATATAGAACAACATGGATCAGTGATTCCTTTTAAGACTAAATTTAAATGATTCTCATAAATTTTGCTCTCCTCCAGAATAATGTTAAGTTAATATATATTAAATTAATGTCACTTTTTCTCTCCTTTAATTAAGTTTCTGCTATCCTTATTACAATCAGTGTTGATGTAAAACATATATTTATTTAAATCAGCAGCGGTAAAAAAATATTTATTGATAAGGTAACTTACATTAATTGAAATTTACAGATAAAAACATACTTAAAGCAGGGTTTAATTCAGGCAGATTGTCCTTGAAGAGAAGCATTTTGGCTAAGCTTCATAAATTTCTTCAATATGTACTCTTAAATGTTTTGTTTAGTCTTAAATGTTTTGTTTTTATTATGGGGCTGAAATTTGTTTTGTCAGCTAATGTACTTGCTTTTTCAGTGTCAATTGACTGTTGATATTAAAACAGCAATATTTTTATATCTAAGCTTAACTCAGGAAATTTCTCTGACTTGTAACATTTGGGTAGCATTAAGAATGAATGATCTGCCACTAAATGCAGTCTTCACCAGTTAAAATCTCATTTATTTACAAAACAGTGTTACTTGTACAGAGTGTTTTTCATTTGTGGGTTTGTTATGGTGTGATTCTAGTGTGATTTTTGCTTAGAGAATAAGAATGAAAACTGTTTCTTTGGAGAGCTGGAATAAGAAAATTGGAATGCAGTTTTTAAGTAATCGTGTGCCTTTACTCATAACTATGTGTAAATAAAGTAACTTTTCTTTGTGCTTTGCCCATCTTGCAAATGAAAGACCTTATGGAAAATTTGCATACAAAAATTGGACATTTACAGTCATTGCTTGACAAGCATATGAACTGCAGATGGAAATTTAAAATAGTTCACAGTACAAAAGAGTTTTTAGAGTTGAATTGACTGCAAAATGTGCTTCAAGGGAAAAGCCCCTATGTTAAAATCAGAGGAAGATTCAGGTGAACAGCATTCAAGTTATGAAGGGTCCACTATATGTAGAAGTGATTACTTTCATAGTATCCTGAGTTTACTTGGCTGTGCCAAGTTATATATATTACTGATGAGAGGTATGGCCTTGGGCTAAAAGTAGCATGTCTTAATTGTGGTAGTCATGATACAAAAGTGTGGCAAAAGTGCTAACAGCTGGGCTAAAAGAAAGTATTCTTGCTGGCAAGGATATCTTCAGTGTTTTTGTCAATGCCCTTGTATCTTGATTTTTCATCGACTGAATCAACAATACCATAGTATTATTAGCAGCAAAACTCTTACACCACAGGACAGTATGCTATGTACGTGAATTGAAATTCATTTATTTTTTATCATTAATATGATAATTGACTTACTTATTATGCTTATACTTAGTGTTATCTTATATTTCTGTTAGTTATCAATAATGTTACAGTTCTTACATAATGCTATATTATTATGTAAAATGAATTGTTAGCATGGGATGCTTTTCACAAAGATCAGTTCTGATCTTTGGTCACAGCTCTTTTGTATTACAGTTTCTCATGGAAGATTTCTAATTCGAATACAAGGTATATCATATAACTGTTATTCAAGACCCCATACTAGTCTTCCCTCCTTCATGTAGAAGTGAAAAGTTTCAAGTGTTTCAATGTAACAAGTATTGCTTTGTTTGGGCAAGAAGACCATAATAAGGAGAGACTTTAATTAGTAAACAGCATTACAGTAAATGCTTGAACTGATTCAATTTTGAAAAGATAATTAAGCTGCATTTGTTCTCAGGGCCGTCAAATAGATTTTGAGTAACTGGAGTATGTACCAAACAGGGCAGCAGTAGATGTTAAAGACCCTTTTATGGGCAAGGGCTCAGGGAGCCACCAGCTTTGAGAATGGCCAAGGTGTTTTTTGCCAGTGGCCAGTTTCTTTTGACAACTCTGTGGACAAACTGTTGTAGTAGAAAACGTTTCAGTGTGAGCTGTAATGGAGGATTTCATTCATGACTGTTGTAATGGATTGAATCAGCACTAGCCAAGTAAATGTGTGTGTAAAAAAAGCCCCATGGTCTTGAGATAATTTTTTAACTGATCAAGATCAAAATTGACTCTCTGCATTTTCCGCACCTCCGTCTAGTTTCAGTCATAATCTTTGCTAGAAAACTATTTATTTGGTTCTCTGGTAAAATGATAACACAAAATGCTAACCTCTGCTTCAAATTTAGTATTTAAAGTTATGCCCTGCAATCCTGAAATCAACTGCAAAGTTACCAAGGGTCTTGTTTCACACACCTCTTATTTACTGTAGTTTGTCTGGAAAGTTTAAATTACCTAAATATACTAAATGTCTATTTATAATAAAGGTGTTAATTAAGGTTTATTTTAAATGAGAACCAGGAGAGGAGGATTTTCATGAAAGTGGAAAGTATTGTTTTTATTAGGGGATCAAATAAACTGATAACATGTGTAACATGGTTAATTTTCTTGGTGCTGGTAATTTATTGAGTAGCATCTTAAGCAATTTCCATATCAGTTTGCATTAGTTTGTGTTGAAAATAAATTTATGGTGAGAAGCATTGCTGTGGATCTTTTGATTTTAATAAGTTCAAGTAATCCATAGTTGATTCATATAAGCCCTATCGCATGTTATCTTTTGAAGATGAGTATACCATGAATGTGGAGGCGCTGTGGCCTCATGGTTAGTGCACTCGCCTCCAGATCAAGTGGTCTGGGTTTGAGCCCCTGGCCAGGGACAATGTGTTGTGTTCTTGGGTAAGGCACTTCACTCTTATAGTACCTTTCTTTCCCCAGGATAATTGAATGGGTATCAGCGAATTTAATGCAGGGAGTAACCTTGCGATGGACTTGCATTCCATCCAGGGGGGAGTAGAAATACTCCTAGTCACTTCATGCCATGGAAGCTGGAGTTAAGTGCCAGCCCAGGGGGGCCACTTTGCTTGTAAGCAGGCTTTACCTAGCTGAGCCCTGTTGTGGATATTTTGGCTGGATATCTCAAAATGAATTCTCCTCTGGCAAGGAATTAGAAGTTTTCAGTTCCAAATGTGCAAAACCTAATGCATAAGGGAAAAAGGACCAAGCAGCTGATTAAATGAAAGATCGAGGACATTAACAGACTTATCATGTTACAAAGCATTTGCAAAATCTGCAGAATATAACATGCAATATTTTTTGCAACCAGAACTTGCCTCCCATCATTCCATTCTCTTTCCCTTTCAACTTCTTTCTCCCATTTCAAAGATGTTTTTCTCTCCAGGTCTGTCCTCATCCGCAATTAGACGTTCGACTGAACTTTACGAGACCACAGAATCGGAAATTGAATTTGCTAGGGGTGTATGGTCATTACGACCGACACCCACCCGGCCCTTAAGAAATCCTGCAGGCTGTTAGCGAGGCCTGGCTGCCAATTCTCATTGTGTTCATACAAACATGGCGGATTTCTCGCGGACGAGAAGAGAAAAGGGATATTTCACTTTTATCATATTTATAAACCTTGTAAGTAAGACAAGGTAGCTTCCTTGAAAGAATCTTCGCTTGGTTAATTAGGGATGTTTAGAGATGTCTTTTGAGATTTGTGCTTCTCCGGTTCTAATGCTCACAAATCCTAATTGAGCGACTTGTACAAGAAAATTCAAGTGAAGTTTAAGCGTGTGTTTAAGTTCTTGCTACGTTGATGTTTGTTCTTCTTCGATTTACGGACACATCTTACAGCCAAATCTGTCATCCACCATCCTAAACTTGTGTCAAATTCTAATGGAGGGTAATGAGGCAGAAGTTCAGGTGCATAGTGATGCCGAAGACAACGGCTCTGTCTCAGGTAGATTGTCAACTGGTGGCAACGACAGTGAAGACGATAGTTTACTTGGTTTCGAAGACGATCTCGAAGGAGACGAAGAAGAGTTGGATGCTGAAGAGACAGTGAATTCCACAAAAAATAACGAAGAAGTGAAAACCAAAAGAAAAAGAAAGCAAATAGATCCAAGCAAACGAAAGCGGATTCGGCGAATTTTGCGTGAAGATGAACTGACAGAGGTTACAATTTCGGCCCAAAAAGAGGAACGTGAACGGTTGCGGAGACTTGAGCTTCAAAGAAGCTTAGCAGCAGCTTCCACAAGTACACTTCCATGTTCTAAAATTGGTGAAAATCTAATCTCTGGATCACCAAGTGGTTCGTCGAGGCCCTCCACCCCAGTAGCTGTTGACGTCAGAGAGAAGAAAGAGTTTGAACCACATGTGATTGTTATTGATAGTGATGAGGAAGAAGATTCCAGATCTTCCACTTCAGCTGTTAGCTGTTGTCATTTAAAGCAAGCAGCAGAGAATGTTAATGGAGACCTTATTGAGATTATTAGTTCAGACTCAGAGGTTGATGATGGCAGTGATAACAATGATGATGATGACAAAGGTGATGTCACTACTTGTAAACGGGAGGATGTTGACTATGAAAACAGTGGGTTGCATGTAGAGGACAATCTCAACAAACCTGATCTTCAAGGACGAGTGCTTGTTAATGTCAGTCATCCTGCCAATGAAGAAGACATTTTTCTTGCCCCACAGATTGCCAGAGTTATTAAAGCACATCAGGTAGGGTCTCCAGCTTGTATGCCTAATAAAGCTTGCAAAATGTGGCAATGCTTAACCCACTCAAGATTTGATTAGTAATTCTCCCTACTTACCTCCATACTTTTCATTGTAAATTAGATATGAGAATTAGGTCCTTTATGGAATATAGTCATCTAAATGACAAGCTTCTTTTTTCTCAAAACCTATTTACAAGGAAACTCGGTAGAATTGCAAGGAAAGGTTACATGTATATCACTTCTAGGAGTCAAAGCATTGAGTTTTGTATTGTATTTACCCTCAAACAAGTTTTACTGCTGAGTCTTGAATTAAGCAAACCTCTTTGGTTTTCAAGGTAAAAAGGCGAGGTCTGTATATGAGCAGATGAGCTAACCTACCTGATATATTTATTTATTTATATTTATAAAAAATATTTAAAGAGTGAGCCCAGCTCACAATACTGGTTTTCAGTGAGGCCCTCGATATAATTTCAAGTAATCTCAATATAATATATAATTTCTCTTTACAGTAATATTGCTGAATCCTTCATTAAGATCATAAGAATAAAGGAAATAATCACTAACTGATATGTAATAGTATAATAATAATAATTTAATATTTATATTGCACAGATTAACATTAATATATGATCAAATGCACATTAAAATGTTTTGCGGGGGACTCAACAGACTGCTTGCAGCCATTTACAATTTTTTTGTGAAGACTAATTTAAAAGATGCCTCCAGTGTCGGTAAACAGGCCAGACCACAACAGCGGGAGCTATGTTCCCTACTCTTTGTGATAAGTGTGTGGTTTCTTTAACGTCCCCTGCTAACCAGTAAAGAGAAGATGCAGCAGACAGGGCCTACAGTTTTTCGTCCTTATCCAAGAAGACTATAATGTCTATCCATTTCTTGATATAATCAAAAGGTAGCACATTCTCCTCACTTATTTTAAGACCCTGAGTGTTGGTCCGGTCTGGGACCTTATATAAGGATTAAAGATTAAGCTTTACGTATATACATACATACAAAGGTTAATTGACCACTCCCCATAGGGGCTTTTTACTGCCGAGCAACACCCACCCATCCCACCCAGGGGAGGACATCCACCACACAGTAATCTTGTACATGGGAAACTAGCGTCTCCTACCCCTACCCCTGCAGGATAAGGGGCCTACGGTTTATTCGTCCCTATCCGAGAAGACTAGGATATCTATCCATTTCTTGTTAGAAAGGTAGCAAATTCTCCTCACTTATTTTAAGACCACGAGCATTGGTCTGGCCGGGGCTCGAACCCTTGACCTCTCACACAACACAATCCAGCGTTCTAACCAATTGAGCTAACCGAGAGGCAGTTGAGCTAACCGAGAGGTAGTTGAGCTAACCGAGAGGCAGTTGAGCTAACCGGGAGGTTAGTAAGGGAGAATATGCATACTAATGCGAGGATGTAAATGGTTAATAATTGGTTTTTTATTTTATCTTTCTTGCTCGCAGATTGGGGGAATCAGGTTCCTTTATGACAACCTTGTCGAGACACTAAAACGCTTTGAAGTGAGCACAGGTTTTGGTTGCATTTTAGCTCATTCAATGGGTCTTGGTAAAACTCTTCAAGTAGTTAGTTTTATTGACATATTCTTGAGATATACCAAAGCCAAGAAAGTGCTCTGTGTTGTGCCAATTAACACAATACAAAACTGGCAAGCAGAGTTTAACATGTGGTTGCCACCTAAACCTGGACTTATTTCAGATAGCAATGGAACTTTTGTGGAGACTTCTGATTCTAGTGCAGTTCATTATAGAGAGTTTGAGGTGTACTTGTTGGGGGACAATCACAAGACTACAATGGCCAGGGCCAAGGTTATAGGTATGTGAACCTCAAATAAGCAGGTTTCTTACTTGTTACTATTGTTACTATTGTTACTATTGTTATTCTGAAGCTGAGCAGCAGAACATCTCAAGTGGTATCTTGAGGATGTTAGGTTTTAATCTCTTAAAATTCAGGTTTTTTTTTTTTCAAGAATACAGGATGCAGGCATCCCTGAATTGATAAAAGAAGCTTGATAATTATTGTTAATGAAACCTCTTATATTTGAAGCTATTCACATATGGTTGGCCATTTGTTTCAAAATCATGACACGATATATGGGTTTTTTTGCCACATATACTTGTGTTTCATTCCCAATTATATGACTATTTGCTTTCAAACACGCAGATATATGCACACAAAAAAGCTCATATATATGCCTTATGAACAAACATTTGTATATGGGGTTATAGTAAGCCATAATTATTATAAAAGGCATCGAATTGTACCATTAGCAATAAACCTACTTCATGTACGATAGAGCCGAAAAGTAACTTCAGTTTGCCATGGCCAGGCATGGCCGCCACGGTCGTCTTAATTTCAATCAAGGGTTGGTTCTTACTCATTGCCTTCGCGGTAGTGGTGGTTGTTAGTTCCCCAACAACAGATTTGTTGGAATCCGTGGACTGTCTGTTGAGAGACTGTGAATGTTACTTTCCAAATGCTGACCAAAACATGGCAGAAAAGTTAATTGTACGACTCCAGGTTACAATCGATTCAGTTCTTTGATTGCTCGATTCCTTGGATTGAGGTGAAGCAGGAAATACTGAGAGAATTCAGGTTCTTGAAAGCCTGGTATTACAGCTACGGACCTTATTAGGCAGGTGAGAGTTGCTAGCAATTGTAGCTACATTGTGCACGTCTATTTACCCTATCCGAGGATTCCCAACAGTTTGTCCTGGAAGTGGAGGAGCCAGCTGACCTCAATATGAAATTTCTTTACCTCAGTTGCAGTATCTCTGCAATACAATGTGATTTACGTGGCCTCAAATAACGGGAATGTTAATGGTTTCTAGAAACACTCTTTGGCATAGAGTTCAGAATCTTGAGTCATTCTCTAATCATTCTACAACAACCATTTCAGATGTGGAGTTAGATTAATTAATTAGAGAGATAAGGAGAGGTTTTCCAAATTCGGGAAGTAGCATGATGCTGGGACACAAATGGTTTTGTCCAACATCAGCGTGTTAGATCAAGTTTGGTTCGAATTGATCCTGTTGGTCAGTCTTTGAGATGGTTTAACACCATCGGAAGGCGTGTCTATTGTGTCAGAGGACCCAATTCTCTTTGGCACATTGATGGACTGCATTGCCTCATCCATTGGAGGTTTGTGATCCATGGGGGGGATTGACGGTTTTTTAAGGCTCATAGTTTATTTAAATTGTTCAACAAAAAATCTTGCTGCACTTTTCATTGCAGCTACTGTACATGAAGTAGGTTTATTGCTAACGGTATAATTCAATGCTTTTTATATGACGACCTACTATAACCCCATATACACACGTTGTTTGTAAGGCATATAAATTATATGGGCTTTTTTTTGTGCGCATATATATATGTGTGTTTGTAAGAAAATGGTCATACACTTCGGAATAAAACACAAGTATACATGGCAAAAAACGCACATATATCGTGTAGCAGGAATGATTGCAAGTATACGTGGGGAAAAACCGCACATATCTCGTGTCATGATTTTGAAACAATTGGCCTACCATATTCACAAAGCCAACTGTTTGAGATTATTAGATTTTTACCAAAAATCCTCTGAGTTCAAATGATAATTTGCAAATGTGCATTTCTAAACCTGATGTTTTTAACCCATTTACTTCCAAGATCTCATTAGTGATTCTCTTCACTGGCTGGCTTGCAATTCTTATGATGTTAGCTTGGAGAATTTGGTACTGGATCAGCAAATAATTCTCCAGTTTGTATTTTTCTTTAATCTCATCACTTGTCTGTTTGATATTAAAAAAAACATGGCTTCTGATAGAATGCGATAACTAGTGCAATTTCACACAATCAACCTCAAATTTCATACTTGTGATTTCAAATCGAAAAATTGCACGACACAAGGTTCAATTACCACTTTATTACATCCATTTTGAAATCACCCAAATACAGGACTTGGTCAATTCAAATATTTTACTGATGCAGTAGTGAGCCGGTTTTTAAATTTATAATAAGTGCAACTGGAAATGGAAAGCACGCGACCGGAAACGGAAAGCGCGCAGCGCTCGTTCGATTTTGAAATCACATGTACGATTTCAGCCCAAATTGCACTCCACTCAGTTCAATTACCATTATAAATTACCACTTTATCTCAAAAAATCCCTTATTTACATGTCATTTCAACAGGATTTACCTTCGGAAAGGCCTGAGAAAAAAATCACACAATTTGCATGAAAAATTGCATGATCACCGATTTTTATCACACAATTTGCTGACAAAAATCACACAATTTACACGTTTTTTTTAATATCACACTCTATCAGAAGGCCAGGAAGGCCTTGGTCACTCATTTAAGTTAAAAGTCACTCAGTGAACAATTTGTTTCACTGACAGTACGAGTTCCTTTTTTTGTGCAGGCCATCAACCCTTTGGCCTCTAAGGGTGACCAGCATCTAATTTCTCCTTACAATATCACCCCTGAATCACACATTAAGGTCAGGAGAATAAAGGAAATGATCACCAAATGATCAAGCACTAGACTGTTAAACAAATTCTCCTTGTTAGCATCCTAGGAAATTGTGGAGAGTATGCATACTCATCTGTTATTAGGACATAAAGGGTTAATAAGTGGAATGTTTCTTTGTGCTTCAAATATTAAGGTGAGTGGAACCATCATGGTGGAGTACTTCTGATGGGATATGAGTTGTATCGACTTCTGTCAACTGTGACGCCCTCCATGTCAAGTGCAAAGAGTATGCTAACCAAAAAAAAGAAATCACCAACTCTTGACAAAATGAATGGTGAACCAGAAGTTATTGATCTTGATGAAGAGGAAAAACACATGGAACTACTAATTGGTGAGTTCTTTTTAACTGCTATTATGCAGGTTTCTTTTTGGTTTTCAAAATATCAACATTGTGGCATATGAAGAAGAGTGAAGAAATCTCTTGACACAATTGTATTTATGCATTCTTTACTGAGCTTCTAAAGACATTAGGAAACAGGGTGTTATACAATCAACATTTTGCTTGTTAATTCACAGGTGTACAGAGAGCATTGTGTAAACCTGGTGCTGACTTGGTCATTTGTGATGAAGGCCACAGAATCAAGAACGAGCAGGCAAATACTTCACAGGCACTAAAGAAGATCCATACCAGGTATTAACATCAGTATGCATATTCTCTATTAAAAAGGTAAAATCTGTTTACGAGCCTAGTGGCCCATTAGGCCGGTGCTTTACTCCAGTTTCTGTAGCATGAAGCGCCTAGGAGTATTTCTACTCCCCCCTAGATGGGATGCCAGTCCATCGCATGGTTACCCCCAGCATTAAATTGCCGGTACCCATTTATACACCTGGGTGAAGAGAGGCACTGTGAGAGTAAAGTGTCTTGCCTAAGAACACAACACAATGTCCCAGCCGGAGCTCGAACCCGGACCACTCGATCCGGAGTCGAGCGCACTAACCATGAGGCCACCACGCCTCCACATTATTCTCTATACCAGGTATTAACATCAGTATGCATATTCTCTATACTGTCCTTTATTCAATTTGCAATGTCCTGACAAGGAGAATCAAGAGCTGTTTGTGATAATTTCCTGTTATTCTAATTTGTATCAAGGCAATTACCAAGATGTTGAGCTTTTACAAACCTTACTGCTTTGTTCATCTTTGCAACTAATATTTGCCACTGTCTTTAGGCACCCCTCAAGTAATTTTTACAATAATTACAAATTTTACTAGAGATTAAACACACCTTTCTAATCCATGATTGTTCCTGATTTTATTTAAGATTAATCTTTTTTTGTTAGGCGCCGTGTTGTTTTAACAGGCTATCCGCTACAAAACAACCTTCAGGAATACTGGTGCATGGTAGACTTTGTAAGACCCAACTTTCTGGGAACCAAACAGGAGTTTTGTAACATGTTTGAGAGACCTATACTGAATGGGCAATGTTCTGACAGCACTCCATCTGTAAGTAGTAAACACAGGGTTCATCATCACATTATCATGAATAAACTTTTTAATGTTTGGCCGTGGAAAGCAACAAATTTTGTTTGCTTGAAGGAACAATGATGGTATCTGATTAACTGTGTGCCTAACCCTCCCCTAACCCTCCCCTAACCCTCCCCTAACCCATTAGAAGATCAGACACATTCGAAGTTTTTGAGAATAAGATTAGATGAATAGATCTAAATAATCTAATTAACGAGCAATGCACATGTATTCTTTGCAGCAGTTGACACTTTTATTTGAATATGTTTTATTAAAGCTTAAGCCACGTACTGTATAATTGGTGTATTAATTAGTACGTTACAAGATATGCTTTGTAACGTTTGAACTCATCTTTGACACTTTAATTCGAATATGTTTTATTATAGCTTATGTTACTGTATAATTAGTGTATTAATTAGTACATTTTAAGATAATTTTTATTGTATAATGTTTTATTATAGCTTAAGTTACCATATAATTAGTGTATTGATTAGTACATTTTAAGATAATGTTTATTGTATAACTATACTGCGTCACCAATTAGCACCTTGCTAGTCAGGAGCTAGATCTCTAACAGACACAAATAAAGTTTCATCATCACATTGGCGGATCCAGGGGGAGGGTCCAGGGGTCCAGACCCCGCTATCAGGCCTGACGCTTACAACTTTGAGACTGAAATTCTTACATCGACAGGATCGTATATCACTTTTTAACTGGCTGATTTTTTTAATTAATGAATCCAAGCAAACGGTCAGCGGCCAAGGAATTATAACGTGCAACCACGACTGGTGGGAGGGGTGTGGGGGTGTTGGGAAGAAGTAATTTGCCTCAAGAGTCTAACAGTCCTTTCTGAACCAGAGTTTGGACCCCCCCCAATCAAAACTTCCTGGATCCACCCCTGCATCATCATCATCATGTTAACCCTAACTTGTTATCAATTGATTTTGGTTGGGTTAGAGGTGGGGTAAGTGCCCATTTGCTCAACCAGATTGAAAGAATACAAACCTTGTCAACTTTTTATCAATCTGTATGTAATGTACTCTGCATATTATTGCTTTATTCAAAAGGCATGTTCTAATGAGATGCAGTATTCACTTTCCGTGAATGGTAAAAACAGATTTATATACAAAACCACCATGAAGACAGTGTTTCTGCTTTTGATTAAAATGTTGCAATGCATGACAGTTATGTGGAGTATGACCTTAAAGTCTACAGAGGTACAGGTTCTAACATGCCTTTTTTTTCTTATCTAGGATGTTAAGATTATGAGGTACAGGGCCCATGTACTTCACAGTCTGTTAGAAGGATTTGTGCAAAGGTAAGATTGTTCCAATAAAATTGTGTTTGTGGGAAAAATATTTCCTTTCAACCTTCTTTCAATTTACTTACTTTCAGAAGTTAATTAGCAGCAAACCCAAGACCAAAATAAGGAAATATATCAGTAGTGTAAAGCAATACTAAAAGTACACGCAGTTCCAGGTGCCTTCTTTTCATCAGTTTGGAGAGAGGTCATTGATTTAACTGGTTTTGCCCAAGCTTAGGAGGCATCATTTTCGAAGATCTGGGCATTTAATATGCTGTTATTTTTGTTTAGGCAGAGTGAAGTGTTTATTTAAGATAAGCATAATTATTTATACAATTCTTTCTGTTACTTTTGTTTAGGCGGAGTCAAGCAGTTCTTACAAGATGCCTCCCTGTCAAAGAAGAGCACATAATTTTGGTTAATATGTCAGCTATCCAAAAAGAATTGTACAACACATTTGTTGACCGTCTGTTACGTTCTGTTGGATACATCAACCCAATCAAAGGTTTCCACACATGCACCAAGGTACAAAGATACTCAATCTAAAGTATATACAGTCAAACCTCCAGCCACCTCTCTACAATGGTCACCTCTCCACAACAGTCACTTTTTTGGTCCTGGCAGGTTTTCCATACATTTATTTAAACCTCTCTTCAACCACACTTCTCCACAACAGTCACTTTTTTGGTCCTGGTGGGTTTTCCATACATTTATTTAAACCTCTCTTCAACCCCTACTTCTCCACAACAGCTACTTTCTTCTGTCCTCAAGGTGGCTGTTGTGGAGAGATTCAACTGCAGTTGTAGGTATTCATATTTATCAAGGAGACTCCATGTCCCCATACGTCTGTTTAGTGATAGATGACAGACAACGTCAAAATGTGGTGAGAACCAAAGATTATCCACTGATTGTCCACATGGTTGCTTTCTGAACTTAAAAATGTAAAATGTAAAATTTGGATTTTTTTTTTTCCTCCAGATCCTACTTATCATATTAATAAGATGACCTACATGTATTTTGTAATACAAATTACTTTGGTTGTATTTTGGTAGATTTGGAACCATCCTGATATATTTTACCACTCATTGGATATGAAGGATGCTGGCAGGACTGAGTCTCCTTTGGTATGAATAGAATAAATACCTCTTACTAACTGAGTTTCAGGTCCATACTAAAAGTTACTGACTGACCAAATTTTTAGGGTAAGCTAGGATTTATTATAAATTTTGTTTACTTACACATTGAAATAATTTTTTTCTCTCAGACAATTCTTGAAGACTCAAATGGATCATCACAGAGTTCAAAGAGATATTCTCCTTCAAACTTAATGCCTGCTACCACATCTACACTGAACCAAGAAACAAGTGCAAATTCAAGTAACACTGGAGTCTTACAAAATTATTCTTCAGGATCAACTGTATCTCCTTATTTTCCATCATCAGCAACTTCCCAGACAGTTAATACTATTCCTGTCTCTGTTTCTTCTCAACCTAACTCGCAATCAGGACAGGCAGTAACTATGACAACTCAATCAAGCCACAGTGCGCAGGACACTTCTGTGTCAGTTATTCAAACAGTAGCTGCACAGATTGATCGCAGTTGTGTTCTCGTTGGAGATATGACATGGGTGAGTTGACTTACTTATAGGAATTGATTATATGAACTGAAGGGAATATTAGTTGATTGAATACCAAATTCTCCAAACTAACTTCATAAGAAATGTCTGACAGAGAAGAAGGAGAATTACTTATGAGATCTTGGAAATGAAATGGTTGAGGGGAAATTTTTGTCTTGTTAACCAACCAAAGAAAATGTTTGTGTGTCTGTTGATATCAACATGACCTGCGCAGGCTGATATAGGAATTATAAACATGATGGACTATTGGGGAGAATATCTGTGTAGGCATGATACATTACTTAATTCATACAAATTTAGTGAGGTCTGTATGAGAATTTACAGTTCAATCTTGGGATTGTCATTGATGTTTAGGCCAAGACTCTGTTCAAGGACTACCAGGTTGGAGTGATGAAGAATGGTGGCAAACTTGTTGTGTTGATGGAGATTATAGAGGAAAGCTTAAAACTGGGAGAAAAAATCCTTATATTTAGGTAAGGTTCATTGCTAGCTGATAATTAAAAAGAACAAATAGTTAGCTTTTCCATAAGAGCACTGCTATTCTTCAGTGTTTTATTAAGTGCATAGCAAAGAATGGTAAATTTTGGACTCATTTGTTGAGTAAAGAAAGATTTTATTAATTTTTTTTAAAACTCCACGGGTGACTGAGGTAGAGAGCACTTGTTAAACTGGGAAAGATACAAGAATCAGATGTTCCTTGTCATCACTTTGGTTGATGTGTTGAAAATATATTGCAGGCAGTTACATATCAGTCATTTATTGCATCCATTTTGAAATCACTGGTGGTCCCTGTAATCTGATTGGCTCTAATTGGTGCGATTTCTTCCCAAATCGCACCATTTTTGCTCTAAATCGCATCATTTTACACTTGACTGAGTTTTTGACACATGACGTCAAAGTCTTTGTTTTACATACAAAATAAGATGTTAAAACGTTTCCGGTTCCGCTTTTCGTTGAAAAACCGGCTCAGTACTGCATCAGTAAAATATTTGAATTGACCAAGTCCTGTATTTGGGCGATTTCAAAATGGATGTAACAAAGTGGTAATTGAACCTCATGTCGTGCAATTTTGGTCTGAAATCATACTTGTGATTTCAAATCAAGCTCGCGCTGCACGCTCGTTCGATTTTGAAATCACGCGTATGATTTCAGCCCAAACTGCACTCCACTCAGCTGAATTACCATTATTTATCAGAGCAGTGTTGGCCTTTCACACCCTAACATCAGTATGCATATTCTCCATACTGATCTCCATAGATTCCCTAAGATGTTGATAAGGAGAATATGTTTAACAATCAAGAGCCTTACTAGTTGATGATCATTTCCTTTATTCTTGTGGCCTTCTTATGCAATTAAAGGATGATATTCAATATGGTATGGAGAAATTGGATTCTAGGGGTCCTAGGATTAGGTGACTTTTCATTCTTTTCATCCCCAGCAGTGTGTTTTTACAAGAAGTTCAATGTTGAGGAATAATGAAAGGGATTTTTTTTCATCTATGTCAACATTTTATTTTCATTTCTATTGTCTTCCAGTCAAAGCTTGTCCACCTTGAGTGTGATTGAGGAATTCCTTTCCAAGCGTGATGTGCCTTTTTTTCCTGGTCGGGTCGCTGATCCTGGAAAGTCTGCCAGATGGGCTAAGAACAAGAGTTATTATCGTAAGTTCCTTTACGTTAATTGCCATTTTAAACTACAGTAGCCATGGGTATGTTTTGTGGTTTTTTAATGTGTTCTGCACTTCTATTGGAGGCGGCGTGGCCGAGTGGTTAGGGCGCTGGACTTGAAATCCAGCGTCCGTGGTTCAAGTTCTCCACCCTGCCACTCACTGGATTCATTCTCGGTTGCCCCGAGTTCAACTCCTCGGCTGCGCTCTGTACATAGCTCACTGGTCTGCCTCCTGCCAGTGGGGATTTTTGAGCACTTAGTTAGCCTACATTGTGGCTGAAAAGCCCC
Source organism: Stylophora pistillata (assembly GCF_964205215.1). Lineage (NCBI taxonomy): Eukaryota > Metazoa > Cnidaria > Anthozoa > Scleractinia > Pocilloporidae > Stylophora > Stylophora pistillata. Next base: position 68,879 of record NC_142523.1, read on the forward strand.
TAAGGGGGAGCTTCAATTTACGATTTGTTTTTTCTATTTGTTTTGTAGTGAAAAGTAAAAAATCCTAGTTCATGGGACCATAGATTACCAGATATTAGTTAGGCGCCACTACCAGCTGCGCTATGGAGCTGGATGACATTTCCTTCTATTTTAGCCTCGGTACCTCGCCCTTTTTTTCCTTTGTCCGTGGGTTAATACGCGTGCGCATGAACAGAAGGTTAATGGTGACAATGATGTGTTTGTATTTGGTAGGACTGGATGGCAACACCTCAGCACAAGAGAGAGAGAGGCTGATCAATCGTTTTAATGCTCCAGATAACACTGATGTCTTGCTGTTTATGTTGTCAACAAGGTCTGTGATAGTTCTATACGAGATTAATTCTCAGTCAAGGGTCAAAGTAATCGAGAGTAAGCGTTTTCTTCACTCTTGACGGCTTCAAAAGACTCGTGCTATTTGTCAAGATCAACCAATCATCAACGTGCATTCTGTTCCCACAGATTTTGGATTTACTGAAGCGATATTTGGGTACAATGTATATATGAAGTTCATATATTTTGAACTGCGGTATTAAATACGTATGATGCACGATCCTCGCAGTAGAGAGTGCTATTTATGCAAAAGCGAAAATCAGACCTGAAAAAAATCAGGCCTGTACGGGATTCGAACCACTGACCTCTTTTTTTCAGGTCTGATTTTCGCTATTGCATAAATAGCACTCTCTACTGCGAGGATCGTGCATCATATGAAGCGATATTATTTATTATTTATTATTTATTAGTTATTATTTATTTTCGCTATTGCATAAATAGCGCTCTCTACTGCGAGGATCGTGCATCATATGAAGCGATATTATTTATTATTTATTATTTATTTTCGCTATTGCATAAATAGCGCTCTCTACTGCGAGGATCGTGCATCATATGAAGCGATATTATTAATAATTTTCAACGTCTTGTTGACAATCAAATCACTGTTCTTACTTAGAAGAGTTTACATTTCCTTAACTTTCATGACACACGGAGCCACAAGAGGAAAAAAATTTTCTCTAGAGGCCTTCTTTAGACAGTGTCCATTGACGACATGAAAATTTAAAAAAACTTTAGTATTTTGATGGTTTTGAGTAAACCTGGAAACTAGCTGCAAGTCTGGTAGGATAGATTACCACTTTTCAATAAAAGTTTAAAAGCGAAAGCTAATCCCATTTTTTCGGTTAAAACTATAATTTTTAAATTCAGCCTCAACGAACGGCACTTACACCGCAGTTTTCTTATTTCCTCCTGTCCTTTTACCAGAGCGGGATGTCTTGGTATCAATCTTGTTGGTGCAAGCCGTGTGGTTGTGTTTGATGCTTCCTGGAATCCATGTCATGATGTGCAAGCTGTGTGTAGGTACGAAAAGACCATCTTATAGTTCCCCAGCCGATAACCATCCTTTCATTTGTAATATTTGAAACGGATCGTCTGTGAAAACTGATCTTCGCAGTCAAAGCAATTCACAATTGAGTGTGGGAAGTACTTTTCGATTACCTTGGCTTTGTTTCACTTTGCTTACTGATTGGTCCAGAAAACTCGTGCCATCTTCTGAACCAATCAAATTCAAGACTAATACTAATCACGACCTGGTCACCCGTGTTTTCCCGCGCTTCAAACCGTTTGCTTGTTTTTACTCTGAGATCTCATTGGCTTCCTCATTGGTTTCTTGTGACGTAGTCCTGTATTCTGATTGGCTGATTTGATCATTTGGGTTTTGGTTTGACGACAATCGATCTATCAAGATGCGGTCTAAACTGTAATGAATGCAGCTGCAAAAAGTGAGGCATGGTTAAAGGGTACATGCTTTCACTTGGCTACAACTTGAACCTCTCAGAGATCGCTCAGGTGCCTCTACCAACTTAGCTGCAAACCTCGTGTTGCGAACGGGACAAATTAAAGTGGCCTCGTGATTATCAGTTAAACCCAAATTTTGTATTATCTTTTTACAGGGTTTATCGCTATGGACAGCTGAAGCCGGTTCATATTTACCGTCTGATCAGTACGGGAACGATGGAAAAGAAGATTTATGATCGACAAATATCGAAGCAAGGCATGGCAAGTAAGTAATTTACACTGATGGCAACAGAAGTGTTCTTGAAGGCGCCACGTTTTATCCTTGACTGGTCCTGCGATATTAAAGCTTTGTAACTTGAGAGCCACTTTTTATCCTTTGAAGTGGCATAAAAACTCATTCTACCTTGGGGTAACTTTATCAGCCAATTTCTCCGTGTTCTATCCCAATATGCAATAACACAGAAAAAAGACATGACAAAAACACTGGTAACCTCCTACTCTCTACTGTGCGAAGACTGGGTTCTCTGATGTACCATTGAAGATGTAGGAGAGGAGGCTCACAGGTTTTTTAGTCAGAATTAAAGAACTGTTACATCAAATCATAGCTGCTTCTTACTAAGGGAGCGTTGCAAATTGAACTAGGATCAAATCACTAAAGATTTTTGTTCTGCTTTTCAGATCGAATTGTCGACGAACTCAATCCGGAAGCAAATTTCACAAAACAAGAAATAATGAAGTTGATTTGTGAAAGGGTAAGCTGTAGCTTTAAGAATGTATTGTAGACGTAAAGAGTTTGAACACAAGCTTCGCTTTTTGAGTTTCAGTTCGCTATGTTCCTCTTTTCATTTCACTCTCGGGGTAACCCCTCAAAAATGGGGGGAAAAAAACACCTATCCCACCTCACTCCACCCCCGCACGACACTCTCTCACTTTGATCCGAAACCAATTGACCGCGCGACTAATTGGGGAAATCTGGAACTCGCTACTGATTGGTTGATTGTCTTTTTGTATTTAAAGGAAGCTGCTTCTCCAGCGGCTGACTTATCAGCAGCCGCTGACCAGTTTAGTGATCCCGTGTTGGTAAGATTGTGTCGACAGTGCAATTCTTGGATCTCCAAGGTCAGTCGAGTGATATTCTGTCGTTTCCTCTTCCCCCTTCTACGCAGCTATTGTATACGTTAACAGGCCAGCAGCGGTCACATTTACCTCCAACACAACCTCTCATTACTGCCTAAGATGGCTTGGAGTTTTTGAAATTCTAAGAGCTAAAAGAATTCCTCCACAATAGTGTTCCAAATCTGACACAAGCGTCTAAAATCGGACTATTTTGACTTTGTCGAGTTCTTGTAGAAGTATATTTCACTCGTCTTGGTTGGTTTGCAGGTGCCTTTTAAGCACGACTCGCTTCTTGTGGATAGAAAGGAAATGAAGTTGACCAAGGCAGAGAAGCGGGAAGCCAAAAGAGGTTTTTAAATTTTTGTTCTCTGTTTTATTTATGATCCAGAACTAAAGTAAGGGGAGTGAAGACTAGTCTTTATCTACTGCATAGGAGGCTGGGGGGAGGAATTTAGGGGAGATCACATGGTTTTTGGGAGGAACGGAGGGAGGGGGGGGGGTCGATCGTCGCCATAGAGTATAAAGGGGGGACTGACTGCCAGTTAATTGTCAGTAAGAGGTGGGGTGCGTCATAAGAAGATCACAAAGCCTAATAGGGGGATCACTTAACTTTTATCGTGACGCAACGAAAATCTTCCAACCCTACCCCTCCCCCCCTTCAACACTTTACTAAGCGTGGTAAAATATCTAACCTCTCTTCTTGCGGAAATACGAAACCTTTTTTTTTGAGGGGGGGGGTAAACTTTTAAACTCTGTCAATTCACGAGATATGCAACCTTTGGCAGTGCAAGTGTAGGAGAAAATTCAAATGGAAATGTGTATCTTTCCGTGAGTGTGGGACAACTTGCAGTTTGTGCCTCGCGCGGATAAACATGGTGTCTGTACCAAATAGTAGAAAATGTTTAATTGCTTCCAATGCAGAAATACGATGTAACCTGACGTGAGCGCAAGGAAGAATTTACCTATGAGCCGTAAAGGGATATGCTCATTGACTCTAGTTGGTTTTCTCATTCGGCCTATGTAGAGAAAAGAAGATATTTTTTGACGAAATGTTTACTTGCTTTCTCAGAAAGCCAAGAAAATATAGCACAGTGGCAGGGAAGCAAAACAACGCTTTGTTTTGATTGAAAATTTAAAAAATCAAAAATTTGTCTAAGAGTTCATGCCGCAGAATCGACGAAAGCTGTTTTTTTTTTTTTTTTCGCAGGGTACGAAATTGAGAAGAGACTAGCTATGCAGGGACAAAAGCATTATCCTGGTGTTATTCAACCGGTTTATAACAGGTATGGAAGACAGGCTTATTCCAGATTTTGCGCAAATGTAGCTGTAATAACGGTAGCTGTAATAACGACGATGATTAGGACTAGGTCAAGGGGCTGTGAAAAGGAAGATTATGCTGTTTTAATGCTAGCCTTAGAAAACAAATCTTTTTCAGGAATAACCAACCCTACGTTCCAAAACCAGTTCATCCTGTTGGATCAGTTCCTGCGCTACCTCAGACTACCGGTCCTAACTGCACGCATCATCATCATCATCATCCCCCTCAGCTCCCCCCTTCGTTAGGCTTTCATCTCCCGCTGGCTTCCTTCATACGTGCTGGTGTTCCTGTACCATCATCGCAATTTGCTACTTCACCACATCATGGCGTTCAATTAACAGCCTCGCCCACTCAATCACAAGGTAACCAGCTCAGGAACCAAGAAGCCAGTGCGTGTAAAGAAGATGTTGTCATGATCGACTTGGACGAACTGCCTTCGCCTACGCATCCCGAGCAAGAGACGATGGTACACCTTCGGGCACAGGCTCACCAATCACAATCAAACGTGGATTTGGTCAGGATGGCGCAACATGCATTTCCCAGTGTTTCCCCTGCGTTCATTAACGTGTTATTAAATCAAGGAACTTCTCAAGGGGCCCAGGAATTAAGCGCTCAAAGTTCCCACGTGTCTAACACTCACGATTCCCAGTCCCCAAAGGAGCATCGTTCCCAGTCTTCCACCGCTCAATGCAAAGCAAACTCCGAAGCTTTAGACATTGACGTTAACTCGTCTGAGTCCAATGCGGATGACAGCACGCCGTCAAAAAACGCAGATGCTACTCAAAAGAATATGAAAGTGAAAAAGGCCGTTGTAAACACTCCTAGTCAGGAACAGACCGAATTACAATCGTCTTCTCCGCCAATTATAGTAGAGGTATCTTTGGGGTCTGATCAACTTGATTTGTCAAGCCAGCAAGAGACAACGGGTGTGTCCTTATCTCCCACCCGACCCTTGGTAGTAGACGTCTCAGGAGCTTCGGATGAGCTCGCAAATTCAGCTTCACAAGAGACAGATGCAGTCTCTCCGTAACCACCCTTTCCGTGGTACCACAAAAATATAAGCACTTTGAAACAACATTCAGAAAGATCTACGGCAGAAAAATGCAGTGCCTTGTCCTAGCAGGCCTCTGAAATTGAAAGAACCACGCAACAGTTTATCCCGCTGGAAGAAACTGAGAAACTTGACAAAAGAAGAGGTGGGGAGAACAGTTCGGTGAGAAATCGCATTGACTGAATTTCTTTTTTCGATGCATGACATGAGGTAGTCCTAATTGAAACTAGAAATAGGGGTTATCTTTTGGCAGTATTGTAGCGTACACAGAACTTTAAATCGTGCTATACGTGAAAGTGAAAAGGCACGTGACAATCGAGGCTCACTTGGTAGACACGTGACTTTCTTGGCTATGGGATAGACTCGGCACTGGTGCGCTTCAGGAATCGATCGACTACTTGGAGGTTGTAACCAAATTGTAGAGAGAAAGAGCATGAACTACATTTTCAAAATTATTTTTCGCTTTAAATTTATTATAATAATTATTATTATTATTATTATTATTAATAACATCATCAACATTATTAGTGACTCAATAATTAACCTTGGATTTTTGGCACTGGTCTGGCTATTTGAAGTGTGGTTACCTCTCTATCCATTGGAGAAATCTCAATCCGTTGGATAGCGCAGTAGGTTTCGCTGACACTTATCGGCTGGTTAGCGATTTATCCAATGGAGAGTGTTACTTGCTCTTTTAAAAACTGGGTCTGACCTTAATTTTCCGCAGAACTGAGCCCTCAATACGCCAAACTTGTCAAATGCCCCTAACCTAGTCCCCACTAGCAGATAAGTCAATACTAAACTAACGGGTTAGATGGGAAATCAATAGGAAGGATGTCGTTTTCAAAATCAGTCTTATTATCACAACTACCAAATGTGATTTGCTAAAGTAATAATCTGCTCTTTTCAAATAAAGGTATCGAGAAAGGTTTTGAAAAATTCATTTAATGCAAATGTTATTGATGCGATTTATTTAACAATGATCAAAGGGTTAGTTATTTTTTTATTATTTAACTACGATATAAGTAACTCTAGTGCAGCGAAAGACCTCTGCTCACATTGTGTAAACGACAAATTTACGTTAGGGCATACAGTTGTTTGCCTTTTTCCCCAAATTGTACGTAGGGAAAAAAAAAACTCATGAACATGTTGAGAATACAATATTATTTACGCCGCTTCAGTGTTTAATACATGACGAACGACTTGTTTTAAGTATCATACTATAGATTTGCTACAAAAAGTTGAAAGTTTAGCCAAACCTTTCGATTTATATATAGTTGTACATTATTTTAACTGGGAGTTGTGCGATATTTGAAATAAAAGCGTATTCTTTTACTTGGAATGAGTTCTACAATCGTTCTGATTACTGCGAGAGAACACCTCTAAATGTGCTTTTTCGATGGAAGGGTTTCACTGAAGCAATTTTATAACAGGAACTTTCAAAGCTTACGAAGTTAACGAGCATTGAAGCTAGTGTCTTTTTATCGTCTGCCGGAAGGCTGACATTAGGGGGAGGCGAACCTGGCCCGGGGGAGGGCGAGCCTTGGGCCGGGGAGGGCAAGTCTTGGCCCGGGGGAGGGCGTGTCTTGGCCCGGGGGAGGGCAAGTCTTGGCCCGGAGTAGGGTCCGAGCCGTAAACGAATGGCGACGGAGCTGATCAAGTATTCTCAAGGAAGCGAGAATCAGTTCTATCGCGCTGCTTTATCAGTGCTTGTCCACGCGTACGAGTCGTACCTTTGTTTTGACTTTGCTCCTGGAAAATTGAACACATTGTACACATTGGGCCTATAATTATGACCGGCACAATACATTCAGTGTTCATTTTCACAGCATATTATAAAGAACCAAACACAATTACGAACGCAGCATCGAAAATGACGATGACTGAAAAAGGAATTCAAAAATCTTGCAATTCTTTTTAGATTCATTTACCTAATAATGTGTCACTGTTTGAAATTTCTGTCGCTGCCTGTGAATAGCTATGGATTAATTCCAAAACTGGATATGAATATGTAGTCGTCGATGTCCACTTTTCACACACTGGTAATTGCAATTCCCATCACAATTTTGCTATGCACGTGTTAAGCCTTTGTTCTGTTCATTGGATGCTATTTTTAAGGATTTATGCTTTTAACGTCAGGGTTTTCGTTAGGTCCCTAAAATAGAATCAAGGTGACAGCAAGATGTAAATTTGAAAAGCCAAGGTCGCAAATATACAAAGAAACAAGTGAATAGAAGTTATTTTTAAAGCATTCGTGTTATCTGATTGCCACAGGAGTGAGGGATCGCTTTCAACAACAATTTCCTGACAAAAGAAATTAACAACAAGTTCTCCATTTCACTCTGCTTTTTCGTCGTGTTTAAAAGGCTCACTCATGAAAGTAAATAAATACTCATAAAAGATAAAAAAGGACTTGCATTAGTAAAACTTTATGATCAGAAGATCAAAGGCGGCAAAAAACTAAATAGATCCATCTAATTTAATTCAAGTTACCTGCTCTGGAAATTTTTTTCCTTTTAACATTCTTTTTTCCTTCATATTTTCGTCTTTATGCTTAACGTCACGAAAAGATCTGAGTATATGAAAGCAATTATTCGATTCGAAAGCTATGATTTGTCTAATGTAATACAACATATCACGAAGGTGAAAGGTCTGCAGCTGTATTCTCGTTTTTATTTCAGGATTACACGATACTTGAAAAACAAGACTAAACTAAAACAGAACAAAATCATGCCCTCAATTGTTTCCGGAATCCTTATTGGTTGGAAGAGAGCTACTAGCATTCAAACTCAACGCTGATTGGCCGCTTTCTGACATTTTGGTTTTTTTATTTTTTCTTCTTTTTATGCTGAGTCAGGTTTTAAGACACTGCTAGCGATATGCTTAACATCTCGCATGAAATCTCTTTTAAAAAGACTACAAAAAACTCTTAATTTTTCAAACAGTTTTTTTTTTCCTCTGGGGAAGATACAGGGTTATGGTAAATTAAAAAAGAAGAATAACTTTGTGTCTATATCCTTTCTAGGGCAGGTTGCTTCATTCAAATAATATGCATTTGAACACAAGGTCGCTACAACCTTAACCTGAAACACTCGATCCATCAACTTTGAATGCAAGCTCACTCTGTTCGCCATGTTACTGGATAATTCACCTCGATGCTTCATTTCTAATGGCAAATTTATTTTATTCAATGCGGTGCATATCGATCTTTGTTTAGCAGCTGTGAACCATATTTTTCAGTCAATTTTTCTCGTTTCGCATTGTAACCAAGCAAGAAATTTAATTCGCAATGATACAGCAATTGTTTGTTTCAAAACAGAAAGACAGTGGGCACTGAACATTCAGTTGTTGATTTTTTTCTCAGTTGTTGATTTTTTTCTTCTTTGATTTCAAATAACCGCAATTTATAGTCGCAATTCTTGAGAACAAAGACGATTCATATTATGTTTGCAAGAATTTTGTGCATATTTTATTCAATTCTCTACATCAGTCAAATTCAGATTGAAAGAAGATGCTGTCTTAGAACATTAGGTTCCAAAAAAAAAATTGAAAACTTATTTGGAATTTTGACAGTAAAATGAATTTTCTGATATTTCACAGGAAATCGCCACTGAGATATAGACTACAAGTTGATCCATTTGCACAAAATTGAAATTTCTATGCCAAGAACGTGTCATCAGATGCGACAAGGGTAAATACTTGTCTTTTACTAGATCGCAGAATAAGAAATCGCTCACAGGATTTGCACTTGTCACCGACCTGATACAATCAAACTTCAAATTAATTTGTACACACAAAAAAGCACGTAAAAATCAAATTGATTTTCTCTTATAATTAATATTTCACTGATGATTGCTATGCTTTACATATAGAGTCGGTAAATTTATTCGCTATTGATTTCATCAAAAAATAGAATTAATTCCCAGCTGTTTGAGTCCGGTTTGAAAAATAGAAGCCGGAATTATGAATTAATGTGCGCATGAAGGACGAGCGTAAGATTTAAGCGATATTATTCAAGAACTGATCGTTAAAATGACAGTCTAACTATTCGTACTCAGGAAATTTTCAGAAAGTAATTTATGGACTATTTATAAATCGCTAAGACATTTTCACTGATTGGAAAAAAGTCTATTTCAAGTTAATTTTTTATTCCATTACGGAATCCAGAAGTAATTCTCGCATTTATAAACACAGTTTCTCGATAATAGCCGAGGATTATCACATTTCCTATTTTACAATTATGCATGAGATATAGAGGCTTTCCCGCATATACGAATAGGCAAGCTTTTAATCTTTTTCCATTAAGATAGATTTAACATTTTTGAAACAGAAAATCGAGAAGGAATATTAACATAAGAATGGGATGTGATAAATTTTATAGTAGTTTGTTGAAGCACATTTTAAAAAATAGGTAACAAAAAAGTTTGTAATCCAAGGATATAAATTTCTTTCTCGCCCTTGTTTTAATGGCATTAGTGATTTCCTATCGCTGTTTTTTGCTTAATGCTAATCTTCAGATTTACAGGAGATGGCAGGTTCACTGAAACCAAATGGATTTCCCGATTCCATTTTCATCAATCTTTCACGGTTCCTCAGTTTCTGTGGATGAATTTCTTGTAGAAACATAATTATCAGTAAGCGTTCTCAAATAATCAACAATGTCTTTGGGTTCTTCTTCATCTGATCTTTTTATGAAACACTTACGCAGAATAAGAAAAGCCTCTTTTCGCAGCTTTCGGTTGAGCAAGACATATACAAGGGAATCTAGTAAAGGACCTAAAAATACCATAAAATACACAGTCGTTTCCGTAAATGGGGAAAAATATCCTTCACTAGTCAAGTTGGTAACGATGTTAAAAATCGCCAACGGACCTCTTGTCAGCAAGAATGACCCAATGATGAGCGCCAAGGTGAAATTCGCTTTCAGACGTTGAAAACTGTTGTTTGTTCGTGTTACAGAGGTGAACTCGCCATTCTGTAAAACTTGGATTTGGATATTCCCTGGTCGAACTTGACGGGCGCTATTTCGCGCGGTTTGAAAGCTCTTGAAATACATTATACACATTGTGAGGGACGGGAGAAGGAAACTCTCCATGGCGATAAAATAATAGTAAATATAATACGAACCTTTAAGATCCAAACGGATTCTGCAACCATTAATCGAAGGAACGAATTTGTAGTTAAGTCCATCGATCCCATAGAGGGGAAAAGCTGCCCAGAACGTAGCGCGAAACCAGTTGAATATCGAAGTAAATAGGACATGTGTCGATGTAACTCTGGCCGTATGGCTCATCGGGTTAGCCAGTGAAAAATATCTGTCCACTGCTATAACAGAAATAAATGTGGCAGAGGAAATGGAAAGAAAAATGGTAAAAAATCCCTGAAATTGGCAAAATCCTTCACCAAACTTCCATGACTGTTGCGAGAAAGTGACAATCGAGAATGGTATAACCAAGACCGTCATCAAAAACTGTGTCAATGACAGACCTACAAGAAACAGGTTACTGACAGTTCGCATACATGTTCTTGGCAATACAAGACATAGAATAGCTGTGTTGGTTAGAGTAGCGATCACATCTAGAATGGACAGCAAAACCACTGCTACAATACTCATATTTTCAACTTCAACTAGTATCTTGATGTTTCGTATTTTTTTTTCCTTCTTAGATGTTCTTTATCTCGCACGTTTTCACCTCCGTATTTTGTCGCTTTTTACGTCATACGCTAACATCCATCATAATCTGCAGGTGAGGTTGATTACGTTGTTCTCAAACACTCTGAAAAATTCAATCAAAAGCACAGCTTGAGCCCCAGTGTTACCTTGAACGTGCCCTATATGCTTTAGAAAATGAAACCGGTGCGTGAAGAGCTGTTCAGCTAACACTTTCTTTAGCTATGTCTCATAATTTTATTTGTTTGCTCATTTTACTCAAAGCTGAATACCGTCCGCGCATGCGCGTCACTATTTTTCTCTGCTCGGCGTTGTACTGTGGTAAAAACATGCTTTTCGTTTCAAGAAAATCTGAATTAATAATTACATTTGCAAAGTTTCAGAATTCAACTTTGTGCAATAGAATTTTTCTGTTTGCGTTCATGTCGTGCAAATAAACCCTAGACGCCATTTATTTGCTTTGAAAGGGATCTCAAATAACTCAGGAGGCTTGTGGACATCCAATTTAAACAAAACACAGTTTACGGAGAGATTATTGAATGGAACTTCGATTTCCGGAGAGGGAAGAAATGATGAATTACTCTAGAAAACAGTGCAATAGGTTTGCTGTGCACGGAATTTTTTTTTCAAAAAAGGCTAAGTTTCATCCAGTGTTCATTAGGTTTTATGATGTTATAATCATCGGTCCCAACAACACCTTCTTCTATCCGGAAAGGCCTAAATTATCGAAAAGATCTTTTTTGTCTGTTTTTTTTCTTTCATGAGTTTTGGTTTAAAGAGAGAACGTTATCCCTTGTCATTTTATTTTGTTTCGATATCAGAAAAAAATAACGCATATTGTAGAGACATTGATCAAGGAACATTCCGACTTTCAGACTAAGCCACTCTGCTTGCGAAAAATCAAAAGGGATAATTTTACGGTATGACGTATTTCCCTTCGTACCATCGACAGATAAGAAAAAAAAAAACAGACGTTTTCTGCACTCGCTGTATACTTGATCCACTTCATGAAAAACCAACAATTTGTTATTATGTACAGTTCACAAATAGTCTTTCAATTTATTCGAGTTTCTCGATTTTAAAACTCAAAGAGAAAGTATTTTGACGCCGCGTAATTTTGCAACGAACAGCAGACTACATTTTATCATTTAAAAATGTCTGATGACGGCTCTGTTTGCGATTTTAAAAGTAATGGGTTTTAAAAAAAGTCACAGTGAAAGCAATTTATACTAACCTGAAGTCGCTAGATAGAATGAAACATGATTGTAATCTGGCGACGAATTATACGCACGTCGTATGCTGTTCGACTTTAAGTACAAAATGAAATACGCTCTGCGAGGAGTTTTCTTTCGTTGGCACTTAATATATTATGTGTCAGGCCAGCTGATTTTTGTTTTGTATCTAGGAACAAAAAAAGTAATACTGCTATGAAGTTTGCAACGCCATCTGCTCTGTTCTTAAATTTTGACAAGATATTTGTCGAAAGTTGTCAAATAAACAACTGAATATTGACACCTTTAATTTTTGCAATTTTTATGAACTGAGTTAATGTGATTCTTAGAATTGTAATTTTCGCGTTCTGAAATGTAACTTTTGATCTCTAAAATACGAGCAAAATAGGAATTTTGGTGCCTATGCATATGTAATTGATAAAGTTTCCAAGCATTTTTTATTTACATATAATGAGAGTTTTCATAGATTTCATGACCAACGTAAACTGATTATGACCAAATATCAACTTAAAAATAGTGGTCCTGAGCCAATTTTATTAGTTTTTTTCGGTGTTATTTTGGTTGAATATTTAGCTCCTGTTATGAAAAATATTTTCTTTGAGAGGGCTATAAATAGAAAACATTTTAAATTCATTTCCTTTGTCAATTTGCAATTCGAAATCCGAAAAAAAGTTATTTCTTATCTTGGGTGGAGTTTAGGTAGCCAAAATCTCGATTCAGCTCTCAGATGTAATAGTTTGGTTCTGGAAGTGATCGAAAGTCTTCCCATCAAACAACCGTTACGGTACATAAGAACTAAAGTTATGTCCTGTAATCTAAATATCATGCAAGTCAAAAATTAAGTGTAGACGGGTGCAATAAATATAGCGAAACGAGTTTAGGCCTCGCATGTTATGTACGACAGTTCCATGCCATTTTTTCATCCTGATGATGATGAACTCTTTGATTAAAAATACCATTTCCCTTTATATTTTTTTTCAAGAGCGAGCAATCATAGCTTATGACAATGATCATCTTTCGTGTTCAATTGCCGATCATTTGTGAGGCAGTGAGTTATTGCAATCAACCCGTGTTTGAAAATTTACAGGGAGCTTTTCCTGCTGAAAGTCCTAGCTTAAACAACATTGGTTGCTAGTGATTATGTATATTTACAAGCTGTTTTCGATGCACTTAAACCATTTCTTCACAGCAAGGTCTGACATCGGAGATTCACCCCCCACAGCGGTGGTAATTTACCGCTCGCCCTTGGCGAAATTCTAGTTGAGAAAAAGTCATTGAGCTGTGTAATTCATAAGTTCGTGCACAAAACAGAGGTGACAGGAGAGTGTGTACTTAGATAGCAACCAAAATATTTGAGGGCGTTAAGCTGGTGAAAAGTGTACACTTTGAAACCACAAGAAGTAGTTTATGGTGATTTTACGCCAACTACAGAATAAACTGCGATTAACTATGGTTGGAAGTAAGAGTAACCCAACAAACTGAATGATCTCATATTTTTCTGAAACTGTATTTTGACTCGTGGATTTTCTGAAAATCATGCTATGGCTTGCATTTGATTACAAGAAAAATAGAACTTTGGTAGAACATTTGGGAGCATTTGAGCATTCACTCAAAAGGATATCGCATTTTACAAGGGTAGGGAAGGCGCGTATAAAGTCTAGAGTCCCTTAGCGTTTTGGGAAAGAGAGACACAGATATCTGCCTTTAGAAAGCAAGGGCTTAGTTCCATATAATTTTCTTGGAACATGGAAGTACAGATTTGGGGACGAACTTGTCGCAAAGATGGCGTCTTCTTTCTTTCGGACATTAAACCGTTCGTCTATCAGACATCTTCCTAATCAAATATGCACCCTTTCCTAAAATCAGTTGCTCTCCAGAAATGTATTTTAATCTCAAAATGTGCATTATTCTGAAAGGAGTCATTCGCATCTGAATGTAGCTATCCCTCCAAAAATATCGTGCTGTTTAACAATTGGTTCATGCTTTAGCGTGCACTATCGAGTTATGGAGCACGCGGGAAGTTTGGAGAGCACGAAGGAAGCGTAAGAGTTGCCCGAGGCGATAGCCGAGGGCAACTCTAGCTTCTTGAGTGCTCTCCAAACTTCCCACGTGCTCCATAACTCGATAGTGCACAGCTGAAAGCATGAACCAATTGTTTTAGAACATAGCCGGTGGAATTGTGCATCAAATGCGACGCGAAAAACGGACAACAATATCAGTTGAAGCGAATCGTGACGGCGCTGATGCCGAGTCTCCTTTTCCTTTGTTTTTCTCTTTTTCTGCCTCATTTAAGAACTCTAGCCCATTGGAAAAGGTCGAAACATTGTCTTCGTTTTCGGACTAGCAGGCCGAGTTTCTGTTTGTATCCATTATTGTCGCGAAATGTATCATTTTTCCCCGCACTAGCAATGGCCGCTCGCGCGAAAAAAAAATTTCTGGCAAAGTCGGATTTGCTGACGCTATCAGCGTGCACTATCGGGATTTTGAGCACGCTTACGTATAATAAATTTGATTGCGCGACTCTGCTAGCTATGTTCTAAAATCTGTAAGTACGTTAAGTCCTCCTCTGAATGCGTAGATAATTTTAAAAACTCGTAAGTAAATTAAGAAATCACGTCATTTGTCCCAATATACTGCATCAGAGAGGTAACGAGTAGCTACTGACATGTAACTTCTCTGTTGAGTGAAGTGTCTGAGTAACAGTTTTCAACACCTCTCTCTCACCTGACGATCTCACGTCAGTTGTTAGCTACGACTACAGAGATTCCTATGAACACTAAATTTCTAAAAACAAAGTATCTGCCAATTTAAGCTGACAGGAACACTCTGCCTATTGATATTACTGCTATGCTTACAAACAATATTGGCATCATGCTGCAGCTAACATCCGAAACATACATTTAAGGAGGCGGCGTGGTCGAGTGCTGGACTTGAGGGTGCTGGACTTGAAATCCGGTGGCCTGGGTTCAAGTCCTCCACCCTACCACTCACTGGATTTGTTCTCGGTTGCCCCGAGTTCAACTCCTTGGCTGCGCTCTGTAAATTACAGTGGTCCAAAAGTGTCACGGCAAAATCAACGTGGCCACGGCAATTTCAATTTGGCCACGGCGATTTCAACTTAGCCACGGCAATTTCAATTTGGCCACGGCAATTTCAACTTGGCCACGGCAATTTCAACTTGGCCACGGCAATTTCAACTTGGCCACGGCAATTTCAACTTGGCCACGGCAAATTTCAATTTGGCCACGGCAATTTTTATTTACTCACGGCAATTTCAGTTTGTTCACGGCAGTTTCAATTTATTGTTACTGTTGTAGTGTTTCTGTAACATGTAGAGAACTTCCTGATACTCGGCTTAAAAAACAAGGATTCTAAAGTCACTCTTAGGTTTACCGCCATTTTAAACCGCTATGCGTTTTACGCGGAAGTTCTACTGGGATTTTTCAGTAATTCCGCTGACACGTGGTCATATCAAATTGAAACTGCCGTGAGCAAATTGAAACTGCCGTGAGCAAATTGAAATTGCCGTGAGTAAATTGAAATTGAAATTGCCGTGGCCAAATTGAAATTGAAATTGCCGTGGCCAAATTGAAATTTGCCGTGGCCAAGTTGAAATTGCCGTGGCCAAATTGAAATTGCCGTGGCCAAATTGAAATTGCCGTGACCAAATTGAAATTGCCGTGACACTTTTGGGCCACCGTAGTAAATAGCCCACTGGTCACCTCCTGCCAGTGGGGATTTTTTAGCAGTTAGGTAAAACTTCTTCTTAATACAGCCCACAATTTAAACTACCGGGTTACCAGTAATAGTGTTGGCTATTAAAGTTTATTTATTTATTTTTTAAAACATGCTTGTCAATCTGAAGTAAAATTAGTAAACGATTACACATTATTTTCCCTTCAGTTCTGGATCTGGTGTAAAATATCTCATCACTTCGAAGAGTACTTTATTCATATCACCGCTCAAAAAGGACAAGGCTAAAGGTTTTAAGTTTCAGTACAAAATGAGTAACGCCGGTCCCTAGAAACCTTGAATTGTGTTAGAACAGCTTCACGAACTTTGAAGAAACTCAGACACATCCCAAGTCGTCTGATTCATTTTGCAGGATAACGACTTGAAAGCTTTTTCACAAACGTCTCGTGAGTTCCCGAGACACGCGTGACATCCCCTGGTGAGGTGAACTCAGCCCAGAACTTAATGTCTTACCCAGGTCTCCCACGTTCGACTGAATCCAGTCTCACGAAGCTTTGATTGTGAAGATTTCTTTATTCGTTGTTTGATTCGCAGGAGATGGACATTTTGAATATATCGGTGAAATATCTGACAAGCTATGAAGACTCTTAATCATGTGATACAAAGCCACGGGTCTCAAATGTTTAAAATTTGTGAACATGGAGGAGTTTCAGTTTTCAGCCTTTACTCTAAGGAACCCAGCCGGCCCTTAAGCTGATTGGTCGAGGTAGATTGTCTCTTACCTCTCCTTATTTGCAAACTTGTACTTTCGCTCTGATTGGTTGAAGAAAAGGGTGTCGTGGTTTTAAAGGTCCTAGTCAAATCTGTCGAAAAGTATGGCAAATAGTAGGAAAGCATATGGAAAACACGCGTCGAGCGATACAAAGTTTGTTCTGAGAGTCTCTCTCATTGGTTGAGGGAGGGTCTTCTGTCGCTCCGGAAGGCAGGAGAAAGCCTTAAGCCGGCGACACACCAGACGATCTTCGCCGATCGGCAAAAAAATCAGGTGTGCCCAGTGCGGCGACTGCGATTTTCTCCGATTGCGGCGATTAAATTCGCCACAATCGCCGAATAAAACCGCCAGTTGTGTTGCCGGCTTGATCAAGAAACAAAACCATTCTCTCGGTCAGAGAATGACCGACAACACTTCCTCTCAGTGGGAATAAAGGGCCTTATAATAGTCATTATTCTTTGATCTCACACACACTATACAAAAACACGATCAAATATAAAGGTGATTCGACACGCCTAGGAAGTGGTTAGAGCATCTGAATGTATAACTGCGATAGTATCAGATGTAAATACAAATTGAACAAAATAGTGACGACTTTTTGCATTCTATAAAACTCAGATTTCTTTAAGTAACGACAGAGTGATTTTTAAAAAGCTACACGGGTCTCATATTTTTCACATAACGTTTTATTATCATCTGAGTTATAAGCATAAATTGATGAAAACGATCCAAATAAAAATGGCTTTTATAGACTTTTGTTGCAATAGTTTTTCGCTGAAATAGGGCTTACGCGAACAACACTTGATTCTCTCCAGTTTAGGCGACATATCTAACAAATTATTTCCCCCAACAGAAATTGCATGAAAATGATCGCTTTTATCGATCAAATTTAAAATGATATTGACAACAACAAATTAAAATGTTACAAATAAAAAGGCCTTTTGTCAGAATAATCAATTCTCTCTCACGAGTTCAGAGAAATTTGGATTCAACTGAAGATTTGTAACAATTACATTTTCGTATAATCCTCAGAGAACACATGCGATGATCACAGGATCAAAATAATATACACTATAGAACTCGCATTTTTCATGAAGTCATGACAGAATTATTGATATACACGTTGCAGAGAACAACGTCTATTGTCAAGAAGCAATTATTAAAGTATATTATTTTAAAAAAGTTTATTTCAATACTCACCAAAACAAGAAAAATCAAAGAAATAAATTGCACGAAAACGCATGAATATTACAATGTCAGAAAACCACACAAAACAATGTAAATAAAAAGCTTACAACTTACACAACTTCCTTTGCATTCCTCTCTAAATCTTATTCTCTAAGACTGTGTCTACTGTCTAGCATGCACATCACTCAAGCAAAGATTTTCCAGTAAGTACTGTACACGTTCAACATAAAAAATTATGTTTTTACCGTATTAAAATATTTCCCAAGGTGTCCTACAATTTTTCTGTAAAACAACCACAAGTCTGTTATGATGACTCTAGTTTACTGCATGATCTCTCCTTTCTTATCCTCTGCCAGCAGCCAGCAGCGTTCACAAAATAATTTACAAACAATTTTAGATGTTCTGTCTGAATCGTAAGCCATTCAGCCACAAACATCTGAAGCAGATCTCCAGTTTTTCTACTGAAAAATGTTCAAATGGAATCATTACAAGAGCTTACAACCCGTCTTCTTCTTCTTCTTTTTGGTTTCTGGTGTTTTTCTGTTTATCTGTCTGACCAAGTCATAAAATATTTCATTCACATTGATCTTTGATTTTGCAGATGTTTCAAGGAAGGCACTAAAAATAACAAGAAAGCACTTAAGTTAATCCATATATTGGGTGGGAAGGTCAACATGGCCACAACACTGGCAGTGTATACCATTCTTGGAAGGAGGGGGGCAAGGTTACTTCTGCCATGGGGGGGGGATAGAGTAACTATTGCCATCCGGGGTTAGGGCAACTTCTACCATCAGGGGGTAAGGGTAACTTCTGCCATAAGGGGATAGGGTAACTTCTGTCACTGTTTCCATTATAACCATAGACAGACATGCTATGAAAATGCATATTCTGTTGACAACCCCTTCCTCAACTAGCACATTGTCAGTACTCAGAGATTGGATCTAAAACAAAGAAACTCACCAGTTATTAAATACTTTTGCTAAATTTTGTCCTTGATCTTTCCCAACGACTCTTTCATCTTCCAAATCACACTTGTTGCCAACAAGGACCATCGGAACCTACACAAAAATGAAAACACATAATTAGTTCTCTATATGCTTACTATCACCATACCGCTTCTAAATTCCTTTTTTTTTCTTTTCAGAATAGAGATTATTAGCCCATATTGGCTTCTAAATCATTCATTCCCAGCACTCTGATTGGTTACCGGAAACAAGCTTTGAAATCCAATTGGTTGGTTTGTTTTCAAGTGTTGCTTTCTTTTAAGCAGGGGAAAATATGCCATTATGAGCAAAAATAGTGAGATTCCTAAATCAATTGCATTGCCAAGACTGCAGGATCACTGGTGATTTAAAAAATAGATTGAAGTAATATGTCGGAAAATAAAGTGATATTGCAACACTCCAAGCCACAAACATTTTTTTTTTCACCACCACATTAGTCTACCAAATGGTGACTTCAAGAGAAGTTGATTCTAGAGCACCACATTGTGTGGGGATATACATATCTAACCTACAAGAGGCCCTCATTATTAGCCAAATAGGATACATATTTCTCAGTCCACGGGAAGATTTGAGACAAGCCAGGGTGTGGTTTGTTGAGAGTTTGGCACTAATTATCAGTGCTACCTCCTTCACAATCTCTTGCCTGTTTGCATTATTCAAGGCCTCAGGCTTTTCACTGAGCAAACAAACAGTCATGTTGAAGTGCTGATAATAAGAGGCTTGCTCACACCCTATGGTATACATTAGTCATCACTCACGTCCTCTGTGTCCTTCACTCTTAAAATCTGATCCCTCAAGTCCCCAAGGTCATTAAATGTGGATTGCGCTGTGATTGAGTACACTAAAACAAAGCCTTGACCATTCTTCATGTACAAATCACGCATGGCTGTAAACTGTTCCTGTAAATCAAATCAATAGCATTGTTTGAAACAGTACATGATCAGAGTTGTCTTAAAACTTCAGTTCCCATGAGTGACCAAGACAGAATCTCTCCTAACAATAACAATACAGTATCAAGTAGAAAAGTAAAGAGAAAAAAGACAACTATCAGTAAAAGGGGATTATCAGTTGATCCAACACCAAATTCTCAAAATTACATCATAAAAGTTGTACGGCAGATGGTAAGGAGAATAACTAATGAGATCTTGGAAGTGAAAGGATTACAAGTATAATGAGAAAGTTGAGGTTGAGCACAGTGGTAGCAACTGTTTTAGTGCATGCCATTCTTGTGGGATTTTTGATGTTGCCAAAAAGGTAGAAATTATTGTATTCCAAAATACATCACAAGATTTTATTATGCCTCAAAACCTAGATAGAACTCAGATGAAAATATTTTAACTCAAGGTGATTGTTTATTTTTTTTAAAAAAAAAACTTCTGGACAGTAGAACTTCTTTGGGGTTGGAAATGTGAAACAGCTGTGTTATGAAGGGTTCAGTGATGTTGACATCTTCCCAGTTTGAAAGTAAACATGGAAATTTAGATAACAATGGGTATGATTGGAATCTGACCATCTGAATGTGAAAGACATTTAAGTTCTAGTATAAAAATGTTGTTTCTCGATTTAGGGAAAGATAGAGACCAAGTGCAGTCCAATTAAATCAGAAATCTTCCCAGCAGGTAAATATTGCTTGCTGCCAAAACATGATGTATAATTAATACAATTTTTCACAAAAATATGCAATAGACAGTCCAAGATTACTTAACCATTTTTCAAAACTACCACAGTTGTATTCTTTGTGGTTTGTCAAATGTGCCAATTTTTATTACAAAATACAATTACAGAACAAACAACACCAATTTGTTTCCAAAACAACTAAGAGGACAGAAAAGTTGATACATTTTGCATTTACAAGCCAGTATACAAATATCTCGACAATAATCTTAATTGAAATTAGGTACGAGAGAGTAAGGAACCATCCTGCATGTGACACACCTCAATCAAACTAACTCTTTTACAAATCTTCAGGGTCTTAAAATCCCAATAACCAAATACATACATCTGCTAAAACCACTGCCTCTTATGCAGGAATTTTTCTCACATATTTTCCATAGAATCAATATCAAACCCAACCTTGGTCAGAGTGAAAATTTTATGGAATGGCAAGTTCAATTGTTTTTCTTTTTTCAGACAAACATGATTGCAAAATTATTGATCTCAATTATTTAATCAAGCAACACGCAAGATGAGCTAATTAGAATATTCAAGCCATAAATAATAGCAGGGTCAGATAAAGTATTTACAACGTTAATTAGGCCTAATTACTTAACAGGTAAACCTTCGTGTAGACCGGCAGATTAAAACCTGAGCAAAAGAGAAAATGCCCGACAGTGTGAAAATTTTTGACATCATTCTAGACTCTCACCTTTTTAGTTCTTTTTTCCTAACATTTTTGCAAGCAAAACCAAAATAAATAAAATATGGTTTTGTCGACACCAGACCACCTAACCATTACATGACGGTAAGATAAGAAGAAAATTTTCGAACACCAAAGCTTGTTCCTAATTGCATTACCTCGAATAACTTATAAAATGCTATGGGTAAATAGAAACGTTGTATTGAGTTTTGCAAGAGCAAGCTGTTCATTTGACAAGAAAATCTACATATTCATAGCACAAAGTAGGATTGGTGCTCTTTCCCACCCAATTTTCTCAAAATAGTGGTCCAACTCACCGTTCCTGCTGTGTCCAATATTTCCAGCATACACTGCTGCCCGTCGACTTCAACTTGCTGATGTAAAACAACAAAAATTTGACACGAAATGTTAGAAGAGAATATCGAGTTTAAGTTGGTAGAAAACGGGCGCCAGTCGACAGAGGATTTTCACTTCGAATATACTTACTTTTCGATACGAGTCTTCGATCGTCGGATCATACTTTTCGACGAAGATTCCTTGCACAAACTGAACAGTCTGATGAAGAAAAAGAGAAAATAAAAAGCTTCATAGACGATCACAGTGAGTGATACAGTTAAGAATATTGCCGCTTCTTCATTATTCCTACCGTAAGAAATCAATACACAGCACATCAATTCTCGTTTCACACTGACAGATTTAAAGGAGTTTCACGCTATCATTACCAGAGCACTCTTGCCAACTCCTCCAGAACCAAGCACGACCAGTTTGTATTCACGCATCTTGGAAGGGAAACTTCAATTCGGTGCCTAAAACATGAACATATTGTTGAGACACCGCCATAGCATGGCATCAACGAATGTTGCGAGGCGAAAACTGGCAACAGTTCGCGCGTCGCTGCCAAATAAATCAAAACTGTTGTGATCAGAGAATAATGAGGGTAAGAAACGACTAAGTTTTACCTTGAGCAGGCTGAAACAACGATTGATTTTTTAAAAAGAAAACAATGTACACAAGCTGGGACGCTCCTTCGCGACAGTTCGGAGCAATACGAACGGGTGTGTACGTCACTCTGTACGAAACTGTTTTATATAGCCTCACTTTCAAACGGCTATTTTTGGCACTGACTGGGAGGTGGGAGTGAAATGAAATACTTAGTCACCCTTGGACGGGTTTTGCTTTATCATTTTAAACACGTATTTGGGGTTTAATGAATTACAAACAAAAACTTTTCATCCATAAATTCTATCTGTTAAATAACTATCTGAGGCCATCATGACGTATTTTTGCTCCGTATCAAGCTTCATTCAGAGCAAATATTTTTAAGAGTTGTTCGTTTTTAAACGAGAGTTTTATAGTTACCCAGCAACACTTGCAAACATGAAGAGAAGATGGCACTTTGGAAGAGGCTTATTTTGACTATGTCGGTTTAGTTTTGCAAACGACAACGAAGCCTTTCATGAGGGGTGGAATTAGCCGCTATTTAATTTCAACTCTTTTAACATCATGATATAAATAACAATCTAAGGGATGGAACCGAATGAAAACAGGTTCTTTCAGGAGGATGTACACGTAGCTGACCCGAGCTCCAATGTAAACGGTACTTTAAAAAGGCCCTCGAAATCTCGCTCTCGGGTTTGGGAAAAGGTTGTTTGGTTTACCAGAAGAGCAAAAGGAGGAAAAGACAGCAAAGGTGCTGGAGCAAGCGCTGCTGAGCTGTTGAAGAGCAACACAAGCAGTGGTTCGGACTTTGTTCGTGATCCAAGAGCACTCGAAGTTGAAAAGTCCTCAGGCAGGCATAAAATACGGAAGAACCGAAGCATCAAATATCTGAAACGACGCAAGGTGAGACAATTTGGTGACGATCTTTGCTCAGGTGTTGTTGAAACAGAAGTAAGTGTGCAGGAGTGCGGAACAGCGACGGGGACCTTCCATGATTTTAGCTCTGAGAGGCGCATTTCCCGTTTAGATCGAACTTCAAGTAACAACAGCTTGCTCAATGAAATAGCTAAAGGAATGAACCGTTCACCGCTGAAAGCCAAAGAGAACGTGAAAAGCGTCTTATCTCTTCCACTTCACGATTTGTCACTAAACGAAGGAAGAATTCCAGATAATATCACTTCTCCAACTTTTCCTCCAGTTCGACGTAGTGTGAGCTTCTCCGGCCCAGCTTATAACAGCTGGCCTCGAAAGAAAAGAACACATCTTGAAAACTCTTCAAACGTTCATCTGCTTTCTCCTCCTTTGAAGCAAAAACGCGTCACTAGTTTAAGAAAAGGAGCATCATTCAGTGGATTTGATTCTTCAAGGGTACATTTGAAAAATTCTTCTTTGCCACAGTACAGGAACGTGAAAAGCACCCCTCATTTAACTCCAATAGCACAGGGTGGTCACATTAAAAATCAAAATGGTTCAACTATTGGTGCAATTCACTTTTATAAAAGTCCAGTTCTTTACCAAGAAGAGGCAGCTGTTAAAAATTTCCAACCAAAGATGCAGGAGAAAGTAACATATGACAACTCTTTTTCTAAATGCTCAACTCCTCACAGTTCAATGTTTAAGTCTGACTTGAAAAGAGATGGTGCAGTATCTATTCCATTACCAAGGGGATCAGATATAATTACCCAACATCCTGATACAATTGTTAATCCAAATCATGAGATGCTGGCAAAACATGTGGATGAGAGCAATTTGGTCCATAATGAACACGGCTGTAGTCAAGTTCCCAACAGTTCCAATAACTTAATTAGTTTTACTGTTAGAAGCAGTGAAGGTCAAAACCCAACAATTTCTGCATTTCTGTTAGAGGGAGAATGCTCTAGCAGCTGTTTGACATCTAGTCCTGTTTATTCTTCTGAGGAGGACTTGGAGAAGGAGAAGCTGTTGCTGCCATGTATTTCATCTGAGTTTACAACACAGGTTGATTCTACAAACCAAGACATTGATGGGGTGGAAAAAAATGCTTGTGATAATACACTAAAAGAATACAATGGGCATGAAAATGTTTTCACAAGCCTTGATGGTAACAAAGCTATGGATATCCAAGAGTATGATGCCAAGGTCCATGGATTGAAAGCAGTTGAACAAGATTCAGTTTCTTCCACTGTCACCGAATATAATTCGCTTTCTTCAGTTGTATCTGATGTAATATCCAGTAACAGCAGAACAGAGACAACAGCCCACTGTGATGCACAAAAATGCTCAGCCCTTCCATCTCGAAGACTTTCTTTGGTTGATGAAATTAGAACAGTTGAGATAAGGACTTCTCTTGGTCACCATGGTCATGGGCAAACGTTATGGACAGGAAATCAAGTGATTTGGCAGAGAAAGCCAACTATTAATGGAGCACAGTTTAAGAAGTGCAGTGAGGTAATTCCTTTTGAATTTCACCCTTTTTTTTACCGGATAAATAGAAGTTAGTGAACCTACTGTAGAATATGCCAACTCAAAACACCAAAAGAATTCCAAAACAGACTGTGATAGGGGAATAAAGGCTGATAGTTTCTAAAGAAACTGTTTGGCGCTATGTCAGTGGGGGTAATGAAATAATTTGAATATATCAGCAAAGTTGAAATGGTAAATTGGCCACCATTACGGCTATAAAAGCTGACGTTTCGAGCGTTAGTCCTTCGTCGCTCCGACAAAGGGCTAACGCTTGACGAAGGGCTAACAAAGGGCTAATGCTCCGACGAAGGGCTAATGCTTGAAACGTCAGCTTTTATAACTGTAATGGTGGCCAATTTACCATTTCAACTTTGTTGATATATTCAAATTATATTGTGATAGGGGAAGTTTAATGTAAGCTGATGGTAGATGACATATAAACTAAAGAAGAAAATAACCACAAATAGTCTTAGTTGTAGGAGTTTTGTTGGTGAGTTTCTACTTTAGACTGTACCCTTGCTTGGTCAAAAATCAGTGTCCTCTTATTCAAGAGGTAATTGGTAAAATTTACCCCCTTTTGCAGCTCTCATCAACAGGTAAAAGGATTGCCCAACCAGTTTGAAAATTTCTTCTACCTGGGTGCCTAGAACAGAGGAGAACTCTGAGTAATTAGATTTATTTAATAATTAGTAGAGTGCCAGACCGCTGCAAAGGTGGTTGAGGGTTCCAGATTCAGAATGGAATAATATTGTCAGTTAATAGGAAAGTTTGGTAATGAATCTAATAATGATCCCCTAATTGATATTTTTCCTTAGTCTTATCACTTCTAGACATGAAAGCATTTTCTATAGACTCTTTTTCATTATAAGATAATATGGTTCTATTAACTGGGTTGATAAATAGATATAAATTGGCTACTCTAAAGAGTAAGCTCATATTTCAAGTGTTAGCAAGGTTTGTTAGAGTGAATCACTCACTCTGATGAAAGGCTAAGTTCTTCCAAATGTTAGATGAGAAACTCTTTTGGTGGCCAATTTACATTATCAACTCAGTTGATTAATCAAATTTATTGTTATCTTGTTATATCCCCCACCAATGCAGCAACACGCTTTCTTTAGAAACTTATACCCTTTATTCATTTACCTTTCCCCCTAGATTGTTTAGAATTTGATTTCTGTTACAATCTATAATCTTCTAGTATTACCATTAGGTATTTTTTTCAGTTAGAGTACATTTTAAGGTTAAAGACCTTTTTCGGATCTGTTTTTCTATTTTTAGGATATTTTGCAGTGGTTCCGTGAATTTAATGATGAACAGAAGAATATTTTAATTCGGAAACTTCTGGTGAGTTTCTTACTAATAGAGTGATCTCAGAAGTGTTGTGAAAACAGGTATGTCGTGATAGCTTATTAAAGCAAGGCAGAAGAGATCCAGGTCTTCACATTTCTGTCTTGTGTACATTTTACTGTGTCCCTAAAAAACAGCAATTTTGGGCCAAAAAATGTTGATAATTAACAGTTACGGCTACCATAATTGCAGGTAAAGGATAATTTTGTTTATTACCCTTTCTAATAACACTGGTTAAGTTGTATATGATAAATTGTGTGGTAATTCGAATTAACTTAATTAACTGCCAATTAACATTCTAACTAATTGATTTTGTAAAACTTCTTACATTATGGTTGGTGCAATATTCACCTCAGTCTTAAAATACTGAAATTAGTTTGGTGATCTTTTTTAGTTTGTATGAGGCAAAAAAAAATTATTTTTTTCATGAAAAATTATGCATGAAATTAATGTAAGAATGAATAAAATCATGATGATTGTTTTCAGGGGAGCCTCTCAACATTTCATACTCAACTGTTTTAAAGTAAATATTCATTTTTATAGGGCTTGAAATAAGCTGTTAGTACCTATATCTTTCGTCATTGAGAAAAAAAATTTTAAAGATGTAAGAAATCAAGAGATTTTTTGTGGAGCAATTGCAACCAATCACTGTATAATTAAGCTTTCATACACAGCAAATTATTGTTTTTTTAATTGCACCAACACATTTAAAATAGAATTTCATAAACAAACATCAAAACGTCAGTTTGATATTTTTTACCACATTTAATTGGAATTTAAAAAACAAACATCAAAACATAATTTGATATTTTTAAGATGACGTGAAGGACAGGTAAAGGTTCATAGCAGGTAAGACTGTTCTGAAACTGATAAAAGGAATTTTTCCATTGGAAGTTATTAGAAGGAATGTTTTTTCTTTTTAAAGGAAGAATGTGAGTTGCCGCAGATGCATATGCTGTCTGTTGCAATGGAACCTGTTCTTCATAAAAGCTGCCCTCCAAATTGTCAGGACATGTTGGCTTGGTTACCACATCATGTGGCATTGCACATTTTGTCTTTTCTTGACTTAGGTAAGGTATTCTTATATTGATATTTTTCATGTTAAGGAAATTGCCGCTTGTTTAGAAAGTAATAGGTATTTAAACACCAATATGTTCATTCTACCATGGCAAGCTACATGTAAGACAGTGATTGTTTGGCATTATTTCTACCCTCTTCATTCCAGAGAGGGCCACCAGTGAAATACATGTAGCAGTTGGGCATAATTTATTTGTTAAATTTTTTTTTTGCAATGGTTTTGTTACTCCTGCTTTCTGCATCATAATAATAATAATAATAATAATAATAATAATAATAATAATAATAATAATAATAATAAACAGTTTAACATGGAGAAACACTTAGCTAGAAGCTAGTTTACAGGTTTTCCATGAAACAACTTAAACAAATAATTCAAATTGAAAATAACGTTGTTAAGAATACGGACTGGCTGAAGGCAAACCAGTTGGCTATATTACAAGCATGGCCAAGGATTTGAAACTCGGGGCTACCGTGAAACAAATCTAAGCATCTATAAGGAACAATTGGAATGGACTAAAAATGATATGTACCAGTAATAGAGGTTTTGCACAGCAGCCATGTTGGATGGCAGGAACAATGAAAATATTTTGCATAAGAAAAAATTTTTTTTCCCATGGGTAAAATAATCTATTGTTTCTGCCATCCAACATGGCTGCTGTGCAAAACCTCTATATGAGTCCAATGGATAAAACAGAGCTAGAAAAGCATGAGACAGTTGGCTCCTTTTGTGTGATTTGAAAGGATAAACACAACTTACCTTAGTTATGAAAAATAAGATTGACTCTAAACATTCAGAAGGGAAGAAAAATTCAATATAGATTTTTGTATATATGTTCCAATACTACCACATGAATTTTGGTGTTTAGGCAGAGAGGACCATGGGAATGAGCCAATGCCAAAATATGGACGGGCTAATAATGTTGTGTTTCAACTGGGATTAGTTTCATGTTTAGCGAGGAGTCCACTAGACCTAATGGCATTTTATAGCAAAATCATTTATCAGTGCATGGCTTGTACTTCCATCATTCAGATGACAACCAACTGCAGAGACTTAAATTGACTTCAACAGTGAAATTATTGAATTGCTGTTTTTTTATGAACATTTTGTGGTAAAGAAACAATGAATATTGGCTGACTGCAGTGGCTTGACTGTTTAGCACCCCATCTAAGTGATTACTTTGGTCTGGTTCGCAGCTTTTTTATTCCTTCAGTACAGTAGGTCTGACACAGAAGTTTCAATACTGTAAATTTGAATTATTTTTCTCCTAGTGAGTTTGTGTCACTGTAGTCAAGTCAATCACACATGGAACAACTTGGCCAGTAACCCCTTGCTGTGGCAAAGTCTTTGCGGGTAAGTTCTATAAATGCCTTGTTTTTAAATCACTAAATGTTTGGTGTTGTAAGTTACTTGCTTGGTGCCCATTTGTTGGAGAAATATTGGTCCTTGCTTTTGATCTTTCATATTTTGGAAAGGCCTATTTCACAGTCTAGGAAAAAAATATGTTATTATTCTTGGAAACTTTTCCTGAGTCAAATGCATTGAGAGGGGTCAGTAAACAAAAGCAAAAATCTTTAAAGGAGAACCTGAAACTAACTGAATATTGAGTATCGTTTGGGAATAAAGAAGAAAAAGTTCCAAGGGAACCAAAGTATTGTTAAAAATAAAAGTTAAATTTCTTGACAAGAGGGAAATGATGAACAAGTCAGAGGACTGAGTGAAGAATTTATTTGACATCTTTCAGTGCTAGTCTAGAAACTCTAAACAGTAAGGTTCCAACGTTGTTAGGTTTTCAATCATGGTTATGATAGAATGTAATGTTATAACTGTTTTCCTGTCTATAGGTGCCCTGGCTGGCAGTTATCAAGGATTGGAGAAGAGAAAGAAAAAAAGAAATACACTATGGATGATGGAACAATTCAGGTATAGGACATCACTGTCAATCATTTATCAAGAAATACCTTTTCAATAAGTTTTTAAGTTCAATGATTGTACAGGGTTTGGGTGTCATTCAGAAGGTATAACTATCAACTGAAACAGTTGTTAAAAATACTGCAAATATAGTAAGTATATCACAATTATAATGATTGTCCAAAGTTTCACTTTTGTTCTGTATTAAAATTATTAATTTAAGTGAGATAACTAATTAAGTTTTTATTGATAATAAACTACCATTCATGATTGTGTCATTAGTGGAAAAAGATGTTTGCATCAAGGTATCTTTTACATCAGAATTGGTTAAAAGGAAAGTGTAATGTACGAACATTTGAAGGCCACACACAAGGTAAGCTTCTGGTTTGTGTATATTGCCTTCTTTATGCTGTTAAAGCAGTATTTCTTTTTATGAATTACTGATAATGATTTCCATCAGAAATGATAATTATTAATTTGAAGATTTTGAATGTTTTTTTTGACAGGAATGTAGTTTTTATTGTAATAATTAAGGTTCTCAGTAAAGAACTCTTGACTATTAATGTTAATAATAATTGGCGGCAAATTTAATTTCACAATCATAGTGATATAAAAGATTTTTCAAACTTGACTTTGAAGGACAATCTAAGCTAGTTGAGGAGGGTAAACAGTGGAGAACATAAATTTAAAATGACAATATTGAATCATTTTGGATAAATTTGTTGAATGCGCAAACTATAAAACCACGAGGTTAGAAAAATTTATTCGCAGTGAGGATGAAAATGAATTGGTTTTTGTTTGTAGGTATCTCGTGTGTTCAGTTTGATGACACAAGGATTGCGAGTGGTTCATATGATAAGACTATAAGGGTCTGGGATATTCAGAGTGGTGAGTGTGATGTAGTGCTGACTCTAGCTGGTCACTCAGGGACAGTTCGATGTTTAAATCTCAATGGCAACAGATTGGTCAGTGGCTCTGTGGATAGATCCATTAAGGTATGTTTAAAATCAGCTACACTTTGTTTACCCTTTGACCCCCAACAGTGACTAACATCTAATTTCTCCGTACAATATCACCCCTGAATCACACATTAAGGTCAGGAGAATAAAGGAAATGATCACCAACTAAAGAAGCTCTTGATTGTTAAACAAATTCTCCTTGTCAGCACCATAGAAATCTATGGACAACAGTTTGGGGAATATGTACAATGATGTTAGGGTGTACAGCATTAACCTATGCTTATTTCAAATACTGTCAATTTTTCACCTTTTAAAGGTATGGGATCTGTCATTTAAGTCATACTGGAGTGGTGCTTCATGTAAGGTGACTATGGTTGGTCACATGCACACAGTCCGCTGTCTTCAGGTAAGGAGCCTCCCACCTGTCTCCTTTCAAAAATTTGGAAAACTTCTCCCAGCTGTCTCACCAAAGTCCCCCACACAGTGTTATAAATATATCTTATTAACCAAGCGTGAGGGCCGTACTGCGAGAATATTGGCCGGAGGTTTTGACAGTACGGACCTTGCTGCGCTCGGTCCATACAAAAGAGATCAAGGGCCGATATTCTTCCAGTAGGGTCCCAAGCAGGCTTGGTTAATAAGAGATTTATTATACAACTGAAGTTCAAAGGGACACGAGTGTGGTATCATTTGGGACCATTCGGGATAGTGCCCGGTCCAATACTGAGAAAATATTGACCGGCAATAGAGCATTTTGATTGGTTGATTTTAGTTATTGGCCCTCTGATTGCCCAAGTTGTGTAATAAAATGCATTAGAGCATAAATTATTCGTATGGAGAATATGCAAGATAAATGCATCTTTATCATTATGATGATTATCGATGTGCAGTGAAGGACTTTTCCTATATTTATCTTTATTAGCCTCATCTAAGCAATGAGAGACCAAGGGATGGATAGAATTTGAAACAGTTCTACAAACCTGAGAGGCACAGATTTAATTACTGACATTGTTGACATACTCTCATCTTAGTGCACACACTTTTTTATTTTTTTTTCATTAACTGGTCTTGTTAAGGAGGAATTTTAAAACTTATAATTATAGGTAACAATGTTTTAAAATGAACGATTACTTGCAATGTCTAACATGAATGTTTTGATAAAAAATTCATTTCCATTATTTTTCCTCTTTCACACCAGGTTGATGATGAGAAGGTTGTTAGTGGTTCGTACGATAAGACCCTCAAAGTCTGGGATATTAGGACTGGAAATTGCCAGCTAACTTTGAGGTAGTGTTTACTTTTAGTTTGTTCAGTGTTTTTGGCATTTGAAAGTAACTGTTGAGTAATAACTACGACATCATTTTATCATTCAGGGGTCATAATGCTGCAGTGCTATGTGTTCAGTTTGACGACAGAAAAATAGTGTCTGGATCATATGACAAGACTATTAAGGTAACTAACTAACTTCTAAAGCTAATAAAAAAATATATTAATTTTTTGTTCATTTTTAGTAACTAACAAAGATTTAGTAATACATAGTTGGTTTTTACCTGTCTATTTTTAGTAATATAAGAATTATGCTTGGCTACTAAACTACAAAGGACCCAGGAACAAACTAAAGATTTCCTGTCAATTCTTGTAAAACGTTCTTGAAAATCTGAGTGGAATGAAAAAAAAATACTGTTTGGTTAACTATACTTTTCCAGCTTAAGAATTTAGAGTATTTTCTCTCTTCAGTGCTGGTGACTTAATGTATGTATGTTTGTATGTTTGATGAAGCAACCAAAATATTTAAAAGCAACTTTCTCAAGACTCCACTTGTATATTTTTCCCAAATTCTTCATCTCCAAAATTTGAGTTGCCAGAGTGGAGGTGTGGCTTATCTGCAAGTTCACACATTTTTACAGTACTCAGAAAATAGAAGACAATCTGACCAGAGTCTTTAGTACTGGTAATATATCACTGGATCATGTCACCTAGCTGTAGAGCATTACAAGTTATATATCTTATTAGACATTTTGTTGTGTAGTAAAAGGTAAAGTCTGTTTACGAGGCTAGTGGCCCACTAGGCCGGTGCTTAACTCTGGTCTCTGTAGCATGAAGCGACTAGTATTTGTACTCCCCCCTGGATGGGATGCCAGTCCATTGCAGGGTTACCCCCAGTATTAAATTTGCTGGTACCCATTTATACACCTGGGTAAAGAGAGGCACTGTGAGAGTAAAGTGTCTTGCCTAAGGACACAACACAATGTCCCGGCCAGGGCTCGAACCCGGACCACTCGATCCGGAGTCAAGCGCACTAACCATAAGGTCAACGCGCCTCCAAACGAGCCCATAGGGCGAGTCAAAATACAAATAACGAGTAAAAATACTCAGCGATACTACACAACAAAACATCTAATAAGTTATTTATTATCCAACACGCCAAACGGTTATTTGAGTGCGGGCGAATTTCGTGGAATTTTATTTACCGGGAGCGTGTGACAGAAGTATGGGAAGCAGAACGGAATTGGCACATTGTCGTGTTGCTGTTTCTATTTTCTTCAATAAATGAAGAAATTTCCAGGTCGTCTAGCTGTTTTTCTTCGTTCGATTCATCTAATAAACTTGGATGTATATTTGCCAGCCATTCTGACTCTTCGTTCTCGGAAATATGATTTAAATTGTCCGCTTTTTGTTTTTTTTGTAACTACAATTCAACTCATCGCTTGTGTGATACAAGAAAACCTGTTGAACCGGTACTCTAGAGTACAAATACCGTGTGATATTTGTACTCATGTATGGGGTTATTTGTACTCTAGGAAGTGTAGTTGGATAATAAATATATCTTTTCAGACATTTTGTTGTGTAGTATCGGTGAGTATTTTTACAAGTTGTGCCGTATTTTGACGGGCCTGTAGGGCAAGTCAAAATACAAATAACGAGTAAAAATACTCAGCGATACTACACAACAAAATGTCTAATAAGTTATTTATTATCCAACATGCCAAACTGTTGTTTCAGCGGGAGAATTTCGTGAATATTTATTTACGGGGAGTGCGTGACAGAAGTATGTGAAGCAGAACGGGATTGGCGCGTTGTTACGTGGCTGTTTCTTTTTTCTTCATAAAATGAAGAAATTTTCTGGTCGTCTAGCTGTTTTTCTTCGCTCAATTCATCTAATAAACTTAAATTTATATTTTCCAGCCATTTTGACTCTTTGTCGTAGGAAATATGATTCAAATTATCCGCTACTTATTTTTTTTTTTTCGTAACTACAATCCAATTCTTCGCTTGCACGATGCGAGAAAACCTGTTTAACCGGTACTCTACAACAGATGAGTACAAATACCGCGTGATATTTGTACTCGTCTATGGTGTTATTTGTACTCGTCTAAGTGTAGTTGGATAATAAGGTGTGTTATTTACAGGTGTGGAGTCTGACAGAGGGTTCATGTCTTATGACACTGACAGGCCATCATGATGCTGTCACTTGTTTGAATTTAACATTTGACAGCAGGAAGGTTATCAGTGGCTCACTGGATCACAATCTTAAATTTTGGGATCTGCTAACTGGAAAGGTAATCAAATGATTACAATAGTTACTGTTTACTTGTGTTGTGTTAAGAGTTTGTAGCCTTTCCCTGTGAATAACCTGATATTGTTTGATATAATTTTTATCTTTTTTTATCTATTTCAGTGCATTGGCACTCTGGATTGGATCAGATCTGAGGGTCACACTGGTGTTATAAGGTATTAAAGTAAATAAGTGGGAATTGGAATAGGAATTTAACAATGGACATTCCACAAGGTGGCTCTTCTTGTCCACTGTTTCCAGGTCAAATTGGAATTTAGAATGTTGGTTTTTCTGGAGAGAGGAAAACTGGAGGACCCAAAGAAAAATCCTGGGAACATGGACAAGAACCAACAACAAAGTGAACCCTCAGCTGGCCATAGTGGTGGGAGGTGAGGGCTCTCACCACTGGGCCATCCTTGCTCTTCAAGATAAGATTCAGATGTATATGATATAGATAGTACTTGGTTCATATTTTTCTCAACTGCCATCTTATGATATCTTGTGTGAAACTCTTTTGATAGATGTCTTCAGACAGACAGTTGGAGAATAGTGAGTGCTGGTGATGACAAAACACTGAAGGTAACATTGTGATTCTAGTAAGCTGCTGTTAGTAGGAATTGACTAGGCCATAAGTTTTAATCCTTCCACTCCCAAGTTGTCACTATTAATTCTCCCTACTTTTTGCCAGACAATTCTTATGTGTTTGGTGTGGAGAATTTGGTATTGGATCAACTAACAATTCCCTAGTTGATATTTTTCTTTGTTCTCATCACGTGTCTGCTAGGTATTGTAGTGATATTGTAAGGAGAAATTATGCCTTGGTCATCTGTGGAAGTTATTGGATTAATGTAATTTTCCTGTGAAACTTAACACCAATTTGAATTGAATGACGGATTATAGTCAGTGCCAGTGTCATTGCAATAAAATTGTGAGTCAAAAATGTGAATATTACAATTGTTTTTCCATATTTTCTCTTCTGGATCTTTGAAAAACAGATGTGGAGCTTGGAAAGTGGACAGCGTTTGCTGACATTACGTTGTCACACAGATGGAGTGACATGCTTACAGTTCAATGATTATAGCATTGTCTCCGGATCTTACGACAAAACCGTTAAGTTGTGGGACTTCACCCCTTCACATGAATTTCTGACTCCTGGCTGAGCAGAGAGCTTCGATAACAGAGGATTCAGCCGGTCAAGGATATTTTGTTGCAGGCATTTTGCAACTGACACTCAATTATTGCTGAAATTGTGTCATGGAACTTACCATTTTGAAGTGTACATGCATGTACAACAGCAATTTGCTTTAAGTGGGGAACTTTAAGATAGAATTTCTCATCACCTTCCCTTTATCCTCCGTTGCTTTCAATTATTGGACTCAAAGATTAATTTACTACCACATGTGTCACTTCAACATACAATTTTTTTGTGAATAAACCCTGAATAAACTATCTGTAGAATAAACCCTGTGTACAGCAGTATGAAGGCAAGTTACTATGAATCAAATCTTAGAATTAAAAACCTAAGTAAGACTTTAAATTTTTGGTGGTGGCTGCCTGTTTGAGCAGAAATAGTTGACGAGTTTATTTACAGTGGTTTATAAATGACAATTATAGAAATATTTATTTTAGAACAAAAGTAAACCAACAGAATTTCTCTCAGGGTGTTAAGTCAAAAATGTCAAGTTGTGGGACTTTACTCATTCATGGATACATTTATTTTACAAGAGTGCTCTCTTTGTTTGAAGTATGGCACGTATTAGACAGACTCTTTTCCTTGCTTTGTTCAGTTTTTAACCTTCCACATTAGCAAAACTGAGATGTTCACGTGTTACTTAGGGCTCCATGTGTAGGGAATACCCAAAAGTGAAAAAGGGGAAAAGATTTGAGTCCTATTTTGGTGGAAACTTTGAAGGGCTATTTTTAAGAACTAGAAATTAATTTTTTATGTTTTGATTTGGTACATAGGTTAGTTCACAACTCATAACCATTAGTTTGATTCTTTGTATGTGATCAGTATTTTTGAACAAAGGAATATATACAGTGAAGAAATGGAATATCAAAGACCATTCAATTTTGCATCTAAAATGTGTTTCCTTTAATTTGCTGCGAAGCCATTTATTTTAGACCAGGATAAAAAATATCTGATGTTTGGGTTGTGTTCACCTTCAGGGTTCTGATGTGTTTTACTGCCATTTTTTTACATAAGGATTCTGTTCCACATGCCTTAGTCCTTAGTTGGGTGAATTTTATTTTTGTACCAAAGACTTTGTTAATTTGTACTGTGCTGGCGTTAATATGCATGTAAAGTGGCTGATCATTAGTGTTGAGGGTCACTGATCAATGGAAATTACCATAAGGCTATTAAAGTATTTTGATCTCACTTGTCTGTTTTTTTATTTTATTTTTAACAATAAAAACAAAACTACTTATGAAACTACTCTGAGGGCCAACATTACTCTGTCAAGGGCAAACATTACATACAACACTAACTTGCTAAAATTAACAAAAACTATACTTAGGTGACGATTAATTACTAAAATTATACTAATATTTTTTTCTGTTTTTTTCTCTGGGTACTCCGGTTTTCCCCTCTCCTCAAAAACCATCATCATTTGAATTTATTTAATTTAGAGTTTATTTGCATTTACACGACCCCACAAGCTGTTTAGCTTTAAACACTATCGTGTCTAAATAAAGGTGTTATTATTATTATTATTATCATATTTGTTTCCTTGTGTTTTTTTTCTATCCAACTTCCTCAACCAATTCTAGATTGTTTTCAATCTATAATACTATTGAAATGTTGTCCATAAACTGGCCTTAGGTAATTAGTGGCAAGTGGATCAGAATTGTGGTTCTTATCAGTCACTTTCAGTTCAGTCTCCACCAAAATTCATCATTTCCATGGTTCTCATACTTTCATCGCACAAATCAGGTGCTCCAGCAAGATTTCTCGTCATTTCATAGCACTTGAAGTGTTATGATCAAATAAGAACAAGTGTATCGCGTAAAATCTTAAAAGTAGCACATTGAGAACACAGAACAGATTTACTACATGTACACCACGAAATTACAAAGAAAAACACGACATATGCTGATAATTCATCTACTTAACACGTATACACAGCTAAAAAACAAACCACAAGTACAGTAGTGAACACAAAGAACGTCAGTCACAACGTAAATAAGACAAAACGGTGACCATACAACCACGAAGAACCCCACACATAACAGCAAATGACAACATTCTAAACACGCGGATAAGTTCAATCGAGTAGACGCTGGGGAGAGAGGATATTTCTCAGAAAGACTGGACTCTATAAATGACAAAGCAATATGGCGGACGAGAGTGCCAAAAGTAAAGAAGAGATTTCGTCTCAAAAACCTACTTGTACTTTCTTTAAAAAGGCAAATAGGAATCGAAATGTGCGGAAGAGAAAGGCTGAAAAGTCAGACAGTGAAGATGAAGATGTTACAACAGTGATTAGAAAGGAAAAAAAGCCGCTTTCTAACCCAATGTTCCAGAAGACTGATGGGTTTGATTCGAAGTCCAGACGTAATCGTGAAGAGTTAGACGATGACCTTGACGTTACGTTTAAATCAACGCGTTCTGCAATGCGAACAGGACCACAAGATCTTGGAGCCACAGCAACTGTGGAGATTGATACAGAGTTTGATCGAGACGCACAGGCTTTGTTTGAAAAGAGTTTGAAAACAAATCAAGAACTGAAGGGTCAGGAGAAAGACGATAAACAGTACAGGGGATTGAACAA
The DNA here is from genome assembly GCF_964205215.1 of Stylophora pistillata. NCBI lineage: Eukaryota > Metazoa > Cnidaria > Anthozoa > Scleractinia > Pocilloporidae > Stylophora > Stylophora pistillata. Next base: position 106,112 of record NC_142523.1, read on the forward strand.
CTACATGACATTCTATGAAAAAAAGGGGAATGCACAGGGAAATGCTGCTAGTGGAATGGTCAGGTAACGTGTACCCAGGGGTGAACCGTAGACAGTGAAGAAGAGATCTATTCTTTAGATGGAGTCTATGCTAATTCAACATCTCACAGTCAGGGTTTTCTTTAGGAAATGTAAAAGATGTGCTCCGAACTGAACAAGCTAAATTATATTGTGCTTGTGTAGCAAGCATGGCTAGTGTGATCTGGATGTATGCTTCCCCCAGAAAAATTTTGAAAATTGAAACTTTCTGAAATATTATTTCCACCATTCTGGTTTATATCCTTGGATATCCCCCCAGTTCTAGCTGGGTGAAATTCATTGATGTGATGCACAGGCAAAAATATTTTAGGGATTATAAACATCATTACAAATTGCTTTTTTCTTGATTTAAGAGGCAGGGCTCAACATTAACGGTAGCCAACTAGCCACAGACTGGTAGAAATTCAGTTTTGGCTAGTGGTTTTCGGTTTCTTCCAGCCAGTTTGACTAGTAAACAAACTGAAATTGTTGTAACATCTAAGTTGTCACCAGCCACTTGGCTAGTAAGTTGAAAAGTTGTGTTGAGCCCTGAGAGGGTAACACTTGATAATTTCGGTAAAATTGAAGAAGAGCTGCCCAAAATATCTGTCGGCCAACTGTCGGCCAACTGTTGGTGAGCAAAACACAGAAAACACAACAAAAACACAACAGAAACACAACAAAAACACGAGCTCGTACAATTTTGTGTCTTTGAAAAAATTTACTCGTATTGCTAAATCTAAGTAACTAAATTCTTCCAATTTCAGTGGAACGAAATGTGTCAGTCAGATACTACACATGAAGTTCACATAAATGACGATCCATATGGCCAACAATGCCTCACACTCGAAATCTACCTCTGTCATGTTTGTCAAAATTCATTTTGAGGTAATCTAAGTAACTAAACTCTTCCAATTTCGTGTTTTGTATTGCTAAATCTAAGCTGACAGTTGGCCGATAGATATTTTGGGGAGCTCTTCTTCAATTTTACCATAATTTCTACATATATTAACACAAACCTTCCTCTGTTTCATCAATTTTGGTTCTTTCATCAGGTTCTTGATCTGAATCAGCTCTTGATAAGAGTTGACTCAAGATAAACTCACTTTTCTTCAACAAGGAAATTTTTTCTTCATATTAACTGGGTTAACTTTAAGATTCCAAGCATACTCTGTGCAATTGGGATTGTTACCCGTGGTGAAACTGTTTGATCAATATTTGCCATTTGAAGTGTCTCATTATACTAAAGCAAATTTAAAGTTTCAATTTTCAAGTTTATTACTTTTTAACAAATGGTAAACACCACAGCATATACTTTTGAATTATGGATGCATATGGGAGGTTGCTAAGCATGAAAGAAGCATAAGAGTCACACAATGCGATAGCCCACACGAGACTCTAGCTTCTTGAAAACTTCTTATGCTACATTGTAGCAAAAGAAGTTTTCTTTTATTTAACAAATATTGCATGACCAGAAAAAACAAGCGCATGGAAAACTAGTTTTTGCATTTGCTCACGTCAGCAGCATACACCCATGGGCAAATGGTAGATGCTGAATTAACCAATCAGAGCACTCCTATTTCTCCTCGCAATGTCACCCCTGAATCAAACGTAAAGGTCTCAAGAATAAAGGAAATGATTATCAACTAAAGAAGCTCTTGATTGTTACACAAATTCTCCTTGTTAGCTTCCTAGAAAATGTATAGAGAACTGTATGGAGAATATGCATACTGATGTTAGAGTGTCAAGGGTTAAGCTTATGTTTAAAATAAGAGAGATCCATAATTGATTGATTGTCTTGGATTTTGGTAGGCCTGTAAGTTGGGTTATCATAGTTGGTTATTTACTGTCTGCTCACCATAAGTTATCATAGTTGGTTTTTTACTGTCTGTTCACTGTTCAGAGACATTTTTAATTTTGAAACCTAATCAGAAGATTTCATATTTTTTTAACATTTTTTTGCTTTCAGACAAGGACCTATCAGAGCACCAGCAAATTTACGTGCAACCATTCGTTGGGATTATCAGCCAGATATATGCAAAGATTACAAGGAAACTGGTTTTTGTGGATTTGGTGACAGCTGCAAGTTTTTGCATGATCGCAGTGATTACAAACATGGCTGGCAACTTGAACGGGAATGGAAAGAAGGAAATTACAGCAAACAAGATCCAAATCAGTACGAAATTGCAAGTGATGATGATGATGATCTTCCATTTGCCTGTTTTATTTGTCGAGAATCATTCACAGCTCCAGTTGTCACCAAGTGTCAACACTACTTCTGTGAAGCATGTGCTCTTAAACATTACAAGAAAAGCAAAAGGTGTTATGTGTGTGGTACGCAGACTAATGGTGTGTTCAATCCGGCCAAAGAACTTATAAAGAAATTGAAAACCATGAGAGATGATGAAAAGGAAAAAGAACAAGAGGACAATGACGATTAGGGATGAGAAGGGCAATTATTTGCACTTGTTCGTAAAATAAATTTTTTAATGTTATAATTAATAGGAAACAATGGTTCACTAACTCTTTAACTCCTAACAGTGTACCACTTCTAAATTAAACATTAAGGTAATGAGAATAAAAGAAATGTTTGTGGACTACAAGAACCTCTTGGTATCAAATTAAGTACCCTGGTCAATATCTCAGGAAATATATGGAAAATATTATATATAGATATTGGAGGGTGAAGGGTTAATTTTATTAGTGCAGGTGATTTTGATAATGGCATGCTATTGCCAACCATAGATCTTCTCCCTTTTAGGAATTACCCTTCTCTAAACATTTAGTTTGGTAGCTCAGCGGTCGGTAGCTTTGGTATGAGTTTGCTATAATTATTAATATCTTCAAAACATTTTGCTCATAGCAAACTATTCTTGGTTATACATTGCAAGTCAATTTATAGCTCACAATCTTTGTTAAACATGTGAGGCAGACTTCTGTGGCAGTTGTGGAATTATCTCTGCTAAATGTGCAACCACTGAGCTTACAATTCTGCTCTCCCCCCCCTCTGTTACCACATTTCTACTCCCCCCTGCCTAATGGCAATACAAAAATTATTACACATACAAACTGCCAGTCTGTAAAAGTAGCTTTGCAATTGGCCAGATAGGAACCTCTTGTTTCACCTCTGTTGTTGTTTTTTTTTTAACATATGACTAACTGCCTCCTCAGGCTGGTTAGCTCAATTGGTTAGAGTGCCAGACTGTTGTGTGGGAGGTTAAGGGTTCAAGCCCCACCCGGACCAACACTCAGGGTCTTGAAATAACTGAGTAGAATGTGCTACCTTTCTATAATATCAAGAAATGGATAGATATTGTAGTCTTCTCAGATAAGGACGAATAAACCATAGGTTCGGTCTCCTGCAGGATTAGGGGTAGGAGTCGTTAATTTCCCACACACGAGATTACTGTGTGATGGATGTCCTCCCCTGGGATGGGATAGGTGGGAAGATAGCAGGTCCACATCAGCAAAATAGCTGTCATAAAACTCAACCTGCTCAAACAAATAAAAATGAGATGAGATGCAGCAACATGGAATCTGTTGTTTTGTTAAATTGGTTTGAATTCATTTTATATAGGACATTTTTGAGGTTGCTCATTTGCTAAATAATAAATTTGGAAGGTTTCACGGGGGCATTGCAGTTAAACATTTTATGCAATTTTAATTATTGTAGACATGTTAGCTAGATCAATCAAATCAAAGCTGACAGTTGCATAGTAGTTATAATTTGACGGGAAAATGTTGTTCTTAAGCTGATTGTATTAAATCACGTTCTAACCCAGGATATTCAAAGCTGTATGAATATTTGAATATTTTCACTCTTTTCTTTTTGTGGAAGATAATCTTTAAAAAAAAATTCTTGCCACGAGAGTTAATTTGAGGTGCCCCAGTAATTGACGTTCGTGAAATTTGATTGGCAGCTGTTAGCCGACCGCTTATCGCGCCGTTGTGTTGCGCTTTGTTTTGCTGCACAGTTTCTTTCTTTGAAGACAATTGCGGTACCTTCACGTACGGGAATGGTTGAACTTATTTCTCAGCCATGTTTAGAAAACACGAGGCAAAGAGGTGATTGATAAGATTATTGAGCAGAGAAAAAAAATGTAAATCGGGGAATTGGAGAGCTTGATTTGTTGGCATGCGAAAACTGATAGTAATAGGGTTGCCTTTTGGTCGTTCTCCACAACCTCAGCTTTTCTTGGAGGAAAAATAACGTATTGGATTCTCTACAGGCTGTCAAATGATAGTTTATAAAAAGGTAAGAGTATCCTTTTCATCTAACAGGCTAGTAGTACCCCCTTTAATAAACAACTGGCTTTCCTCTTGACTTCGTGTGTTCATTAATTTTTTTGCGGTTTTCATTATGGAATACAGCATAGGAGGAAAGTTGACCCGGTCAAGCAAATCTTGGCTCGAATCGACGAAAAACAGAGCAAGGTAAAAGAAATCCTTTAATTGCATGGTTTAGAGGTTTTTTCTTGTTACTCTTATGATCATAATTAATCTTAATCCCCGTGGCGAGTTCTTTGTTATCTACTCTCGCTGAAGAGTAATTTGATTTCGTTGTCTGCGATGGACATCATAAATAATTCGCTCTTTCGAATGAATTAGCGTCTAATGATAAGATTGAGCTTGAATCTTAATGAAAGTGCCTTATTTTTTAAAACTGTTGCTTTGTGTACTTTTGTGTTTTCTGAAAATTCACACTAAAGAAGGAATTTTTCTGTGTTAGGCGACTGGCTCAGCGCCGACTTGGTAGCCATAGAAACATGTCTCTTTCAATTTTCATGAATTATAAACCGAATGTAATAAAATAATCATATATGGCGTAGATATGGTCTTTTTATTCGTTAAATGAATCAAGTATTCTACTTTTTAATTGTCAGTTCCCTGATTTAAAATTATAAATTAAAATATTTTTCTGAGGGTTTGGTTTAAGGATTAACCCTGATATCACAGACACTACATATAGTAAGAGATTTTTCTATTGGCTGCAACGATGTTTGGACACGTACTACGACGATATGATGTAAGTTATGCGATATGATAAATTAAGGAAGGTTAATTTGCAGTAGAATATTGCGTACTATATTAGTGATTGAAGGGGTCCGAATCAATCTTCTACTTGAATATTTGTTATATAGACTGGATTATCATTATACTCAAGAACTGATGTGCATGAACCAGCTAAAGAAGATGTTCTACCCCTGGTACATCCTTTGAGTGGTAGGAATTTTTCATTTTTGCTTTTTCACCATTCAATATAATTGATTACTCTACAGGCAGAAGAGTTACAGGCAACCATTGGTTTTTAAGTTTTCTTGTGCTATCTTGACAATTTTTCAGTAAGGGGAGATGCTGTGGCCTCATGGTTTGTGCACTCACCTCTGGATCAAGTGGCCCAGGTTCAAGTCCTGGCGGGGGGACACTGTGTTGTGTTCTTGCACAAGACACTTGACTTGCCTCTCTTCACCTAGGTGTTTAAAAAAATACTCCTAGTTACTTTGTGCTACAGAATCAGATTTAAGCGCCAGCCCAATGGGTCACTTGGCTCATAAACAGGCTTTACCTGCCTGTTTGACCAAAATAAAATTGCCAAGCCATGAAATGAGCCCAGATTCTTGTCTTGCCACCAGGCATGCTTTCTTATGCTGATTAATGCCCACATCACTTTGTCTGATTCAAGTTCTAATTACTCTGATTGTTCACATAGGATTTAAAAAAAATACTCACAACTTCATGGAGAGCTATTTGTAAATAAGTCAGGTAGACATAAGGGGTGGTGGTGATACAGACATTCAGCCTTTTCAAGGATTCCTCAAATTTTATAGCGACCTGTGAGGTGTGGGCCTTTTGGACAAGGTTAATTCTGTGTTTATATATGTTTGTGGACTACTATGATGAACTGCCTTCTTCTTCTTTCAGAGGCAACCTCTGTGTCAAGCAAGAACTCTTCATTTTTCCCTGACCTGTCAGCTGCCCGCCAGAAGGCCCACAGAAGGTAAAATTCCAAGTTTGCTTTGCAATCAAGATTGGATTTTGGGGTGGTGATGCTAAGAACTGTATCTGATTGTAGTAGATAACTATAATAGTCCAGGAAAGGCATACACACAGACAGTGATAATTTTTTTTTTTCAAAGAAAAGCTAGACATAGTTACAAAGTACTTTTCAAAGGGTGAGCTGGATGGAGAAGCCAGAACTCTGTACGTGTGAGCAATGTGAAGCAACACAAATAAAATGAACTGGGCCCAGTTGTATAAAGGGCAGATGTAATGCTATCCAATGGACAAATCGCTATCCAATAGATAAGTGATAGCAAAACGTATAGCATTATGTAATCCAACCTGAGAACAACTGGAGCCTGATGTCTATAAGGGAGCTTATAACCTTCCCAACCTCTTGAACCGGGGGGGTCATGGTACCACCTTTGACGAATTACAAAATGTGCACTGCTGACCAAGTTACATCATGAACTCAGTTGATAATACCAAATTATCTTGTAATATCCCCACCCATGCCATGCAGCACCACAGTTTCACTGGATGGGATGCTAGCCCATCACAAGGTTAACTCCTAGTATTTCATCATGCTTCCCTGACAATAGTCCATTTTACAGTTGTGTGCTTGGTTGCCAAGCCTTTGGACGGGAGTGAGGCTAGGGGTGACCTTGTTATGATACAAACCTTGCTGCCTTTCAAATGTAAATCACTTTGTTATCATGCTAACTAGATACAGGTCTCTATCACGTCAAGGTCACCTTTAGCTTCACTCTGAATCAAAGGCTTGGCAACTAAGTACACAACTGTAAAATGGCCTATTGGCCAGTATCCATTTATACTTACTTCTGGGTGGAGAGAGCTATCGTGAGAATAAAGACTTTTCCATAAGTTAACTCAGTCAGATCTAGAACCCGGGACCTCTTGACCTGCAGTCCAGCACATTACACTTTGAGTCTCTTGGTATAATTTCAACATTACCTCAATTGTTTTTCACCTGCTAATAAAAGTTGGTTTAAATCTGAAAATTTTCCTTTTTCAGATTAAATGCAGGCTTGCAACATGCAGTGGATGGTAATGATCAGAAGGCTGTGCAGTACATGCAGGCCAAGGCAGACAGACAATTAAACCTGACATTTCCTCCTGCCAAGTCACAAGGAATAACAGCTGCTGTGAATCAAGACAGATTGGGTTATTCATTTAGTGGCTGGTCTGGTAGTCCTGTAGGTATCTTTGATCTACACTTTATTCAATCATTAAAGGGTTTGATTGCCTGAGGAGTTCTATTTCTAGTTGGGCTGTAATGTGGCATCTGGAGCATGAAAATATGGAAGAGAATATTAATACAATCCTTATGTTCAAGGCAAAAAAGAACTTACTTCCTTGTCAAATACAAGAACTATTTATGTCAGAAGTAAAATGCGATAGAAGATATTCTCTAAGAAATGCAGATTTTAGAATCCCTCGCTTTAATACAGTAAAATATGGTAAACACTCTATAAGATACTATGGCCCTCTCCTCTGGTCAAAACTTACAAAAGAGTTACGCAGTGAAGAGAGCCTGCACGGATTTAAGAGCAAAATCAGGAGAACGGACATGACTGTCATGATTGGTGATGGATGCAAAAAATGTGCGCACTGTAATAGTTGATTTTTAACTCTAGGACATTGATAAATAATTAACTGTTAATAGGTTAGGTAAATAATTCTGTAAATAGGTTCCAGATTTCTTATTTTTAAAGCTTTTACCCTGTGTCCCCAATTAGTGCTGTGCGCTAGGTTTTCACGACACATAAATAAAGTTCACTACTACTACTACTACTACTACTACTACTACTGCTACTGCTACTGCTACTGCTACTGCTACTGCTACTGCTACTGCTACTGCTGCTGCTGCTGCTGCTGCTGCTGTTGCGGCTGCTGTAGTCATAGCCTAATTAGGGATTTCATGGTTATCTTTCCACATTTGCTTTAGTTTTGTCATTTGGTAATTCGTCATCAACAACTTTTCAAACTCCAAATTAAAGAGATTCCAAGAGTAGATAGTGTCACTGTGAGAGACCAGGCCACTACTTGAACTACGAAGACCTGAGTCTGAAGGGAGCCAGTCAATCTCCCACAATAACCAGAATCCTGGCTTAGATAATTTATGTGTATTTTCAGTTATCTTTATTTCTGTTTTATGTAACCTGTTTAGCCCAAAGAGCATCAATGGCACAATGTCTTATATTAAATTGCCAAAATCTTACAAATTCCATCACACCTTTTCATACCAAGCTACGGATAACCTAACTTGAGCAATAAGCTCCTAAAGTGCAATTCATTCAGTTTTTTACCTTTTATTTTCTTAATTCTGTAGTCAGCAGGGGTGGAAAATCTTCGTTACAATTCTCGCACAAGTTTGAATCCCTTTGGATACAACAGACGAACTTTGGCATTTCAACCAACTTCACTAAACTATGTTGTGGAATGGCCTGAAACTTGGCCTTTGAAGATCATGTAAGTTACCTCATTAGTGCAGCTCTGTACAACAATCATGTAAATTAATGCCAACTGATACAAGAATGCAAATAACTTCACATTGAGTTTACTTTTTCTCTAATCTGCACTTTAATTTTCTTATTTTCCAGGAGTCTTGGCAAAGGAACTGGACCAGCATACAGACGAAAGACAAAACCCAAGTGAGTGATTTTTCAGTGATTTTCTTCTAACTTCCCATTCATTATTTTAAGCCTAGGACCTTTATTATCATCCAGTGATCCTGGAGATCAACCATGAAGCAAGCACTAGCATGTGCTAAGAAGTTCACCCTTCAGGAGGAAGGGGAATGGAGACCCCATAACACACAGACGAATAACCACCATGTGTTTCTCAGTTTTTAACACTTGTCTTTTTGTTTTTGATAGGCCTAAAGCTCGTCACAGAGTGCACTTTGAAACCTCTCCAGTCCCATGTACTTCAAGAATAACTTCAAACAAAGTATCTACTGAAAATCTAGATGATACCTTACAAGATCAGACTAAACTGGTTTTACCTGATATACAGAGTCCTTCACCAAGTGTAACAACAGGCTCAACTCTGCAAGGACCTCATGTTGCAGAATGTTTCATCCATAACAATCATGCTGAGGATTTATCTCAAGGAAGGGAACATTCATATGGTGATGCTGACAGAACCATGCTCAGTGTGGGAGAAGGACATAATTCAGATATTTTAAGAATGTACCCAGACTCAAGCTCCATATCTGAAGATGTTTTTGCCAGTGTGATGCAGGGCAAGGTGGGTAAAATTAATTCATCTTTTTTGTTTTTCAGGGAGAACTTCTTGCTTACCTGATTGGTTGTAGGTAACCTATGATGGATAGATATCCCAAACAGGGGGATTTGCAATACTTTAAACACTTAAACTCTCAAGATCTGATTGTAAATTCTCCCTCTGGTTTCTACACATTTCCTTGTGAATTGGTTATGAGAATGTAGTGATAGATCAAGATAACAACTTCTGCCTGATAAGTTTCATCATTCTCTTCATCTGTTTGTTGGATAATGTACGGCTATTATGGGGAGAAGTTATATGTTAATCACTTCTGGGAGGTAAAGGGTTAACCACTTGGCTTGATAGCTAACCTGGCCTGTATCAAGCAGACCAAACTGTGAGTGAGTGGCAACTTGAGGATCACCAAGAGACTTTGTTCTCAGGAAAAGGGGATAATCTTGTGTCAAACGCAGTAACTCTCCTCAACCATCAAAATGAAAGTTAGCTCAAAATGCCATTTGTTGCCTCTTTAAACTAATAGACAGCCGAAGAACCAGATGACGAAGAGAGGCAGCAAGCTGGCAGTGTTCCCCCATGTACCCCGACTCCTGTCAAAGATGAGATATTGGATGATGCAGCAGAGAGTGTTGTGGATTCACAAGGGGGTAAAGGCAAAGTGAGTAACGAACAATCACAAGATCGGTTGTTGAACTTCGTGACAGAGATAGGTACAGAGAAACCTGCAGTGGATTACATGCAAGACATTTGACAATTGCAGCTACGCGACCTTAGAGAGGCATGCTTGGAATACATCCGCTGGCCAGAGACAAAGCAGGCACCTTGTATGAGAAGTCAGTGAGAGCTCCAATAACGCTTAACTTTAAACTTTTTTTTTAATTAGTCTCGTGTTTAGAACAAGTTCACGTCCTTAGTTTCATTTGGAGAAAAACAGTACATTTAATTTAAAGTGTAGGTTTCTAAAGGAACTGCGGTACTGCATGCACAGGAGGTATTAGAATTCTCTTGTTACAAGATAATTTAGTTTTATCAACTGAGTTGATGATGTTAATTGAGTTTGTAGAGCTGACGGTTTGAGCTGTAGCCCTTCGTTTGAGCTTCAGAAACTCTTTACGGTCGCCGATTTAAATTAAATCGACTCAGTTGATAAAACCAAAATTAATGATGTTGAGGTACATTTTTTTTTTTGTTAGCATGGTCGTATAACTGTGCCTTTACAATTGCAAAGCAATTCTGAAAACTAGAGAGGGTCATCAAATGTTGATTTACAAAAGGTGACTTACGGCTTTTGCTGATCAAAACTTACAGATATACTATTCCAAAACAATATCATGTATGAATTAATTTTATGAATTCCACAAGAGTGCTTTAAAAGATATTACTGCGTTTCAGTATAAGCTATACCACAAGAGTGTTTTTATAGGAGATTATATATATAGATATAGATATATATATATATGTAAACATAGAGAAGAGCATATTCAGCTATATTTTACCTTTTTTTTCGTGAAGACAAATTCATATGTACGTCTCATGAGATGGCTGTGGCTATGGTGATAAACACGCCACTACATGTTTTCGATAATAGCAACGGCAAACGGCAAAATCTCCACTTTCCTCGTCCTTCCTCTAAAGCTTTTTTTTTTGTATCTGACTTTTAAAGAAACTAGAAAAATTGTAACAGATGCAAGAAGTTTCACTCAAGTGTACAAATTACCTACTGCTGAAAGCAGACCGTATAAACAATCAATGGTTACGGCGAAGGCAAACGTTAAACTGAATAAAGGCTGATAGTTTCGAAAGAAACTGTTTGGGGCTGCGTCGGTGGGAGTAACGAAATAATTTGGATATATCAAGAAAGTTGAAATGGTAAATTAGCCACCGTAATGATTACAAAAGCTGACGTTTCGAGCGTTAGCCCTTCGTCGGAGCGAATGTTCCGACGAAGGGCTAACGCTCGAAACGTCAGCTTTTGTAATCATTACGGTGGCTAATTTACCATTTCAACTTTCTTGATATATCCAAATTATAAACGTTAAACTGAGCTTGCTATAATTACCACTTGTTTCGCTTTCTAACCCTCAAATTTTTCTAACAGAAAGATTAAAAACTTACCTCATTCACAGCGAGCAGGTTTTATGATTCTGTCACAACAAAAGTAAATATTGACACTACTTTAAACTGTTTAAAGGCACTCCGGAAAAGTTTGATTTGCCGTTTGCCTTGCGCTAAAACGTGACATTTATATTTGTTTTTATTATTGTAATAGAACTTTTTAATTTTTTTAACTTTTTTTCGATGGCATGACATGCATCATTACAAGGCATAAATAAGTGATTATTCCAGATTTCTTTCTTGGGTTGCGTAGTGTATGGGTAGCGTAGCGTAGCGTATGGGTAGCGTTGATCTTGGATGTGATGGTGAAGGGGGAAAAGCTGCGAACAGGTTTTAAATCTATAGAGCCTGTTGTATGTTAGCTATCAAGGTTCCTCAGAAGCTGAAACCTGTTTATTCGCGCTGAAGAGTATTTTCCCCTTGCAGCGTCTGGGGAATCTTTCATAGTCAATGTGTAATGTGTACATTTGGGGAAAAAGCCGCCCAAGAAAAATGGTTATTGACTGAGTTGGGTCAGACTAAGTTGATTGACTGATTTGTTTGGCTTTCAGTCGTGACTCACGGACCCAGTGTTGTCAAAAAGATTTTGATCAACCGGACTTTGATATAGTACATACCCTCTGCTGAAAATTGAGCTACGCACATTCGGAATAACTGACACGTATGTAAGAGTAGACAGTGAATCGCACCTTGACAGCTCTGTGAGCCGTGAGATCTTGTTCGGCTCCACCAAACTCCGTCATTACGTACATAGTATTAGCGGAACCCAAAGGCTTAATTTTGGTTTGAAATTTGCGTTTAAAACGCACGCATTTGAAATTTTTATGGACTTGGGTCTTTTTAAAAGTTTGAGGTTATTGCTTTATTGAATAGAGATTTATGACATATTTGAAGGAAGTTGGGGATTATGTCTTAGAAACGAGGGGGGTCCTTGCGGTCACGAACTCCACCCTCCCGTCCCTACTCCCCATGCGCCGGTCTCAGCGACGAAATTGACTCAGCCATTGGCTTAAACACGAAGGCGCTCTATAAAAAGAGCATTAGGTCCCACCAGACCATTTGTCAATCAACCGTCGTGTGCACAGGCAGCCCAAGCTCACTACTAGAAAAGCGGACGTGACTCTTAACGTGTTGCGCAACGTTTTACATTTATAAAGGTTTGTAGGGATGTTATCGGTTTGCCTTAAAAGAGAGAAAAAAATGTCTTGTTTTGAAATAAAATGGGCTTACCTTATTGCTTTGTTGTTTTCTTTGTTGATTCCGAACGTCTCAGGCCATTTTGAAGCGTTTTCGGCGAGTTAGCGCTATGTTGGGTAGCAGAACACCAACATAGCGCTAACTCGCCGAAAACGCTTCAAAATGGCCTGAGACGTTCGGAATCAACAAAGAAAACAACAAAGCAATAAGGTAAGCCCATTTTATTTCAAAACAAAACATTTTTTTCTCTCTTTTAAGGCAAACCGATAACATCCCATACAAACCTTTATAAATATAAAACGTTGCGCAACACGTTTAGAGTCACGTCCGCTTTTCTAGTAGTGAGCTTGGGCTGCCTGTGTCGTGTGATGTAGAACTCAAGCCAGCTTGAGCTACAGCTACTCCAAAGCAGTAAACAGTGGGCGCATTCCTCAAAATTGTTTTGTCTTCATCACAATACAAGAATTTTTGAGATTTGTATTTCCTTTCTCCAATGGAAACTGTCTTTATTTGTGGCGGTAAATTTGAGATCGAAGTAGGTGGTTCGCACGTTACTTCATGCCACCATGTTGGTGGAAGTAAACAATAGATATCTCATTAGCTCCTTTTGTTCGTCTACCAGCATTTAAATTTGACCAGCACACGTCAACGGTGAGTAACAAATGAGCCTAGGTCTTCCCAGGGAAGACTTCCTTAGATATAGCGAGCCTTCGTGTTAAAGAGCCACAAACTGGAGGACCACCAACATTTTACTGACTTCAGGTCCGAAATTATCTGCGCAAAGTGATAACTAGAAATTGCTGATCCATCAGTATACTGAATCCCTCGTGACATGTGAATCTGGTATTTCACTTAGATTATTGTTCTTCCCGTTTTCCGACCTCGACCCCTTTTTACTTCAAGGACTGACGTAGTCATATTATGAAGTTTAGCTACGGACTTAAATTTCACTCGTTCGCTCCCTCCATTCTAATCTACCATGTTGGGTTAGACGCATTTTCTCCTGCCTCCCCTTACTAGGTTAGCTTCTGTCCCCAGAGTCGTGCCTTTGTCTATATCTGCTTTGCCGCTATCATTTCGGCGCCCCTTTGCGAAGAGAACGCGTAGAACAGTATGTACCCGCTGCCAGCGAGTTCTCTGTAGCTCACGTGCTATTAGAGGCGGCTGCGTAACTATTGAATGGTGTCGAATCCACGTGAGAAACTCAATTTTCTTTGTTTCACGTTCTGAACATTGATCGCAGCCTTTCAAGTTTTCATTTGGACAAAAAAAAAATAGGAATTATGACACCTGCTGTTTCCTTCAAAGGTAAAAGGAATTAACGCGCGAATAATAAAACGTCACAGAGGTCCTTTGATAATTAGTTCGTGCGGTTAAAATTTCACGTGCAAATGCGCGCAGAACATTTAAATGTCAACTACGAGGGTAGAATCAAGTATTTCATTCATTGAGCTGCAAGAAGTTTTAGAGAAGGCTCGTCAGGTAAGATTTGAAGGCTCCTGGAAAAAATGTGTGCTCTGTTTGGCAAAGTCAAGTGACAGCTAAAAGCTCATATGTGTTTAGGCAGTAAATTTTTAGAAAGCTCTCGAGGGCGAAATTTAATAGCACGGTTACCTTAGCGAGAATGCAGGCGTACTTTCGTCGACTCTTACGGCTCGTTATTTCTAAAGCGGCCATCTTAGGAGAGACTCCTTAAAGTTTGCAATTGACTTTGTTGCCTACGGCTTGAAGTCCAGCTGTATTTTTTTCAAAGAACCTTTCTAGTAGACCTTCGTCAGAGCAAAACGAAGGGTTAGCGAGGAAAGACTCTGACAAAGGCTCGAAACATCAGCTCGTTAGGAACTCTCTCTGCGGTCAATTTAAATTGTCAACTTTACTGGAAAATTCAGTTAGAATAGTTATTGCGAATAACAATCGCGCAAATAGTACTTGAGGCTGTAATATGTTTTCAAAAATAACCTGGGGATGTCACTACTGTATTGCCCCATTGCATTGCTATTCTAAATCACCAATCGCCATATTATTATTATTTTTTTAAGTAGATACAGAATGAATTTAAAGCGTTGTTTGTTCATGGGCAAGTTCTTGTGCATGTTGTTGGTATCCACCAATGGTTGGTGGCCGTTTTCCAGCTCATCTACTGAAGAGACCGAAGAAGAGCAAGGACGTTATTTGAAGAACAGTCCAGTTCCTTTCGAAATGACGACAGCCGAAGAAAAATTTTTGGCCGAGGCCAAGAAGTATATGGGAAATCTTACACCACTGGACACCTGTCATCAGATGGTAAGTATGAAGTCATCAAAGTACATAAACAGTTTTCGATTTCACAAATCTTGTTTTGGTAATAGCGGTAAATATTGTATATATTTTCGAATTAAAAACAATTACACCAGTAAATGCATATTATTTCCGCTCTATAGATGTTTTTGTATTGTGGGGCATGCTTAGCACGCGAAGAAAAATACACGTGGGGTTTTCCACGCGCGACTACTAGTTCGTGTCATTCGATTTGGATCACTTTGCGCGTTGATCTTAAAGTTACAGCTGAGTACGACGAGGTTCATTGCTCCAGGGACAGCATACAATGAGATTGATTTTGAACACAACCCTAAACTTTGAGCAAAACAACCCTTAACTCCGATGACCAAGACACAAATTCTCCTTAAAGTGACAAGCTAGTGATGAGAATAAAGAAAAGTGTAACTTAAGGGATAATTAGATGATCTAATACCAAATACTTCAGACTAGCATCATAAGAATTCTATGGCACGCAGTTAAAAGAATTACTATTGCGATCTGGGAATGAAAGGGTAAGAGGGCCACAGGATTTTGTCATCGTTTCGATATTTTCCGTCAGTGTTAAGCTCCAAATTGAGGCAAAAAAATCAAAATGTTGCACAATTCAGTCATATAAAAAATCCTTGCGATCATTTTCGATTCTTAGGTCATAAACCGAATCAAGAAATCCTGTAGCGATATCAACGAAGTTGAACTGGCAAAGTTAGGCGTGGCTCTCTTAAACTGTCAATCAAAATCCGAAGGAAGGAGAACGTACGAATGCACAGATGACATGGTAAGTTTTTAGTTTAGTTTATCCAATGATCGCCTCTGGGTACGAGGTCAGTTTGCACAATCGTCACGTCCAAAAACAAGTGGAAACCAAAGTAAAGGTCAAAAGTTTTTTCCAAATTTTTATTTAGGAATTGCGTGATTGCACAGCTAATATGGATGCCAACACGTGGAACAGTTATCACATCATAAGCAACAGGGCGCGGTCGATCTGCTATGCCACCCGGCAGCAGCAGTTCAGACTGAAGACAGAATTTACTGTCAATCAGCTGGCCAGTCAAGCAGAAAATCAAATGGAGCTTATGAACGGTTTACAAGTAAGTTTCAGCCACCCTAGTTCTTTCTTCAGACAAGATATGCGTCAATTTGTGTGGGAATTTTAACTCATCCCAACATGACAACAAATCTAAAAGGTGGAAGTATATCATACAAAACATGTTTAAACTGGGAGAACCTAACTTTGAATTTTGAACTATGTTAATGTTGTGATGATTAAGGTTTGTCAGCAGATAATATAACGGTCATTAGAATACTTTTGTAACAAAGCCACCGCGGTCACTGACGCGACGGGCTTAACCTGGAGGATTTGAGGAAGACATGCCTCCGACTTCGAGTGAGGTGGCCAAGGGGTGGAGGGTGGAGGGGAGTAACGGGGGAAGGAGAACGGCGGAGCTTTCTGTTTTCTCCCCCACCTCCCTCTTTCTCACTCTCCCTCCTTTCTCATTTTCCTCCTGCTTTCCTCCTCGCCCAATTCTCGACCAGAACGTCCTTTGATAACTTACTTACTTAATCCTCTTCATGTTGTGAAACGCATAAGGCCTCGGCCAAAGAGCGCCATTGGCTTCTGTCGGGTGCTTGTCGTTCCAGGTGACCCCATGTCCAGCTGTTTTACTAAAACTCCCTTACCACTTGGGCAAGTTTACCAGTCTGGTAGAAAGTTCTTACATTCCAACAGGCTATTCTTGTCTTCTCTTTCGGTTTCAAGGTATCCACCATCGGGGTGCCAGCTCCCTGCAGGGTTTGGTTGACATCCGTCATCTGTCCAGTCACCTGGCTGATATCATCCCTGTCACCACCAATGATTATTTCTCTGACGTCGGTTTCCGTAACAATAGGGACTTTAAGCAGTTCAGACTGCAACGCCACGGAAGACGTCGATTAAAAAATGAGTTTCTACTTTTAGTTAGAATTTCGAAAATGGATACATGTGTTTACCGTCTCATAGGGCGCCAGACCTCAAACTCAACATAACGCATAAAAGTAGCGTTGAGTTCCAAATGTAAATTAAAATAGTTTGCCGCCGCGGTTTCGCTCCGCAGACGACGCAAATTTTGGTGATTTCACGTTGTTGTTTTGCAAAATACGGCTAAGAAATGTACAACGTTCTAAAACACACGTGCTAGGCTATTGTTCTGCCAATTAGATCCATTGGTTTTCCACGTTCTCGTTGCCGTAGCCGTCGTGGTTTGCTTAAAGTCCCCAATAGAAGTTTTTTTTTACGGGATAGGGTTGTTAGCCCCATGCCCAACCCTCCTCTTTTATCCGGGCTTGGGACCGACAGGATATACCCAAACTGATTGAGCATACCCAGGCAGAGTGTTGTCCTTTGATAAGCTCAACCTTTATTTTTGTTCAATTGAAAAGGAAGGTCAAAGGAGACTGACAGAAGTAGCAGATGATACTGTGATTAGAGTGACCGCTGGTCAGGAACGTCTTGTGAAACAGCAAGAGCAACTACATTCCAACTATGACGATGTACAGCGGTCGATCGCGTTCTCATTAAGAGGAAATGTCAGAGCACTGCACCAGGAAAGAATAATGATAGACAGCGGTCGGAAACAGCTCAAAGATATGGCGAAAGCGGTCAAAGAAAAGCTTGGTTCGTCCAGTTAACAGTTTTTATCAAAGAGAGTTTTTTCATTTAACCTCGCTTGGTTATCGTCTCCCTTCTTTTACAAAAGAGACAGTCTGAGATTAATCATTTTACAACTAAAATTTTCAAATCGAGCTGAGGATCAATTTTCCACCTTGTCCTGGTAACGTATTCACGCGTAGCAATGTTTTGTCTAATGTGGTCGGTCCAAATCAAGTCACTGAAATAGATGAAAATGCAAATACACTCTAATTAGTGTCAGTCAGTTTTGTTCTCAGTTGGAAAATGCAAATAAAATATTGAGATAAAGTATAAAAGTAGAGTATAAAAAGATAGAAATGCTTTTCATTATACAATAACGTAAAAGCTGAGTATCTCAGTTCTTAATCAACAGAGAATGCTACAATGGAAATTCAGAAGCAGGATCTGGACCGTAAAAAGAGCCACCGCAGAATTTTAGACGACTTGAACAAAATTCGTAGTAAGGCGGAAGAAGTGTGGAGTAAGATAGGTAACTAGAATCCCTTTACACCTTTACAGTGGTATTCATATTCTCCATACTGTTCTCTATACATTTCCAACAGTTCTGACGAGAGAATTTGTTTGACAATCAGGAGTTCCTTAGTTGGTGATCGTTTCCTTTATTCTCCTCACCCTAACGTTTGATTCAAGGGTGATATTGTAAGGAGAAATTAGATGCTGGTCACTCTAAGGAGTTGAAGGGTTAATTTTTTATGTTGAGCTCAGCCGACAACCACCGAATGAAATTTGATCTGTGCAACAGAGCTATATTCCACTAAATGTAATGTAATATAACCCAGGGTAATCGTCACAACGGCTATAATCATGATAATGGAATCTATCAGGTGCTAAAAGGCGGGAAAGCGCGACTGACCTTTCCAGATTGTTCTGAGCTTTGCATCTGATTGGCTGAGGAAATGGCACAAACTTTCTGCGCCAATCAGAGCACTGGTCCTTCCGCCTCCTAGAGCACGTCATTTTAAGTCAAAACAGATGCCAATCGTTTTTTGTTTTACCTTTCGATTTAAGTTTGTTTGAATTCGGTTGTAGACCATAGCACACTTCAAATGAAGTCGTACCACAGTGAGACCATTCAACATTACAATGAAACTATGGAAAATCTGAAAACTATCAACGATACCATCGGATATTTAATAGAGGTAAGAGAAATTCGAACTGCGTGTGATCACTCGTATCTTTTAATTGGATTTTTTTCTACTTCTAACTCCCATACATAAAAAGCTTATTGTTAAAGTTCGGCTTTTAATATTCAATTTAGGCTTGTACTTACTTTTATATTTCCAAACTTATTTTTTAAGTAGAACTTCAACAGTTTGCTTAAATTGAATGCTTCTTGAAAAAGTTTCTAAAACAAGTATCAACATGTAATTTATTTAAACAGGTAACCAATCAGATACAAGACAAGATCGATAACAGACTCGGTTGGTTGACGCGACATCTGGGAGGGACTGGAGACAAACTAGTGTTGGTCACCACCTGCTTGATGCATGCTGGGTATTTCGTCCTAGCAACCCTGTGTATCTTGTTCCTGAATGCACCTCTGTTCACTCGGCTTGTTCTCCTGATCACAGTACCAATCAATGCATGGATGGAGATCAATTTTGACTCCAGTTTATCATACAGTACACTCTCTTGTATCATCGCTGTGGCTCTGCTAGGTATGTAATAATATTTACATTTCCATTTACGTGCAAATCATATCATCGCCACAATAGCTACTTTGTTAGGCTAGTTCCAATTTTAATTCTAGACTAGCATGTACTACTTACTAATCCTTACTTTGGAGGGCCACTGGTTTGTCAGCGTACACCCTCTTCAAATAAATTTGACTTACTTATTGAAGCAAAGCAAGCCTCGATTTGAAGAAAATCCTCAAGATAACTCGGAAATGTGAAACTCGTATGTTTTCATTTATGATGAAACGCGATTGGTTGACTGACGTGGTATTTTGCACGCTTGTGAATGGCTTATAATAGTTCCCACGCTCTTTTAGGGAACTGGTTATACTTCTACCTGACAAAGAAATATTTCCCATCCAACGCTGATCGACTTTCTAAATCTTCAACTTTGGCATTGAGTTCTGCGAGCTCTCTCTGTCGACAAGAAACTCCAAATGATAGAGAGAACATACTGGATACAATAGGTAGGTGTTCTTTGTTTTTAAACAAGTATATGTATCTACATACTACATCAATATACATGGGTTTCTTTCCGGGTTTGAAGACTTCAATTTTTTTATAAAGTCGTAGTAGTAGCAAGTATGATACATATTGTAAGAAATATACAACATTTTTAGAGACATGTTCGGCATGCTTATGCCATCTTCAATCAATGAGTAACTGAACGTGAGTAATTATATAATAGACAAGTAGATGAATAAAATATTTACAGTATGTAATACAAAAGCGGGTACTAATCACAGCGTGACAACAAACAAGAAATTAAAGGTGTGAACTAAAATGCTAGAAAGCATTATAATACTTTTCTGGGTCTCCGAGGATGGGTTTTACGACACTTAATCGAAAAACGCTTCAAGGCCCTTTCTGTTGATAACTTCCATAGTTAATAAACATCTTTACTTTTTCCCTATTCCAGACAGTATAGAGAGCCTCGACGACTCAGCTGTGACTTTGACACCCAAAGAACCTGTGGGAAATACCAAACGTCAATTAAACCTTTACTTCCCAAATGCAGCCTCCACCCCAAGTAGAAAAGTAACCCCTCCACGCAGGCGCTGTGGCGCTCCAACAAAAACAGGCTCAGCCTGTAAGAAAGTGATCTCTAATACAAGCTTTAAATGCACTACGCATTTACGGATGGACTCGAGTCATATCCCGGATGAGTGTTAGGAAACAGACACGTAACAGAGCCAAATTGAAGCATTATTATAAATACTGAAGAGAAATACCTTTTAAAATGGCGGGACAGAGCTATGTTTTTCACTTATCTGTGTCTATGAATAGTTGCCAAACTTGATATATTATGTGTAGATAGAACTTTTGCGTAATGTCCGAGTTACGCGATCGAGGCAACGAGTCTCGCTTATAACGGCGCTATTTTTCATAGGGACAATAGTATCGAAAGACAGAGCCGAATGGCCTTCGACGTCCTTAATTTGACCTTTCATCAACACTCAAGTCTAGGCAGAGTAAACCAAATTCTCAAAGCTTCAAGTGATGTACATTATCAGTTTTAAAGAATATTCAACAGCCTCTTCATTCATTACGTAAAATTTTCGCGCGCTTCATTTTCACCCAATGATTACTGTTTCAGAGCTCACGAGGTTCAATTTTAAACCCGCGAGAAACATACTAATTTACTGTGGCAAGAATTCTGAGCTAAGAAACCAACGACGGGCTGAATTCGGTCGCGCCCCGAACGGAATTACTTCAAGCGACTTAAGTATGGACCTTTATACTTATTTTATTAAGTATCAGCCTTTACTCTAAGTATGGACCTAATCATCAACTACCGGATCGTGTAATTGGAGAATGTAACTGTTTAAGGGATTTTTAAGCTAAGAATCATATTTCCTTTATAGAGAGTATTTATTTATTTATTCATTTAACTTTCGTTGTCTCAGAGTTAAGATTTATTTAGGTCAATTAATAAAACACATTGGTCATGTTAACTCTGCTTGGTAGGTGTTTGCTAATACCCTTCAAATCACAAACCTACATCCCAGTACCTCTCGCAGGTAGTATGGTAAAGTATGAACTTAAACCAGTTAGTTTAGCTACCTGTAACAGCAGACAAGAATGAATGCCCAAAAAGTGCGGAAGCTAACCCAGACTCCGTAGCAGGAAGCACTTGTGAGTATCCCTTTTCCACTTCGATATGATGCCAAGGGCCATCGTGGATTACCCCTCTCTCCTCCCCTCCCCTCCACTCCTCCCCAACATTTCGCCCGGTTTCCCTGGCAGTTCATTAGTTTCCATTCATTTCCCTTGTGTGAGAGGGACACCGTAAGATTAAGTCTCGCCTTTGAAGACAACATTCGAAACAATAACTAGAACTCGGCCAATAGCCGTTCATTTAACCTCAAAGACCGTAATCCACACATTTGTAAAAAACAATTGCGTATCTAAGCGATTTTATTTCTCGTTCACTTGCTTTAGAATAAAAATCGTTCATAAACAGAGTTAAAAACTTCACCATCCTTGGCAGGAGTGGCAAATGAACAGACGACTGTTCAGTATAAAAGTCTAATTTTGGAGTTTAAATTACAAAATTTTCATAATATTCCACTAAGAAATGTCGGAGGGGAGCCAACCACAGCCACTGTAACTTATCAAGTCCTTTGCACCGATTGGAACCAAAGGAAGATTGTAAGGAATCCATAGAACTCAAAATGGAACCAGTCGTGTCAATTTAAGCGCTGAAAAAATGCGTAGAAATAAGTGACAATTCAAACTATAGCTGCGTTTGATTGGCTGAGAAGCTACCGCTAGTTTGCTGGCAGAACCAATCAGAGGGCCCTTAAAGTTCAAGCAAATTGATCCCGGATTGCCGGTTTCGCAAAGATTTAATGGAAATTCAATTAAAAGTAACTGGATGAAACGTAATGTTACGCTCCCCCGACCTAAACAGTTACTGAACCACTACAAATGCAGGTCAAGGTTACAGTGGCAATAACATGGCTTTCTCTTACGGATACCAAAATAAAAGATAACGAACTTGCACGTTTAACTACTAGAGAGGTTTTGCACAGCAGCCATGTTGGATGGCAGGAACAATGAAAATATTTTGCATAAGAAAGAAATTTTTTTCATGGGTAAAATAATCTATTGTTTCTGCCATCCAACATGGCTGCTGTGCAAAAGCTCTTTAAACAGTACGAACACATGCAAAGAACACTTCGTGTCCTACCTTTATAAAAGCAGTCTAGCCTAAAGTTGTAATCTTGGTCTTTGTACAGAGTGAAAGTTTTTGGAAATCAAAATTTACAAAAGGTAAGTACATTGTAATTTAATAAATTAAATATCAAATAGCGAGGAAAATTTGGTTCACTTAAATTCAATGTATGCTTGCGATATAAATATGTAATTCTTCTTTAAGTGCGAAGTTCTTGACATACATTATTTTCTTTTTGAGTTTATATTATTCTCATTTGAATGCTTTGTGTAACAAACTCGTTGATAGATTTGGATCAGTGTCAGAATCTAGCAACTGCACCCCTACCCATTCCCCAATCATTGTTGAGTTAGGGAAGGAGTAGGTGAGCAGCAGATTCCTTCAGTAAGCTAAAATTGGCAGATTGAAGAGCCCCAGCAATCGTAACATTTGAAAGCTATATCAACCTGTCAATTTATGAGCCTGTCAATTTATGAGCCTGTCAATTTATCAACCTGTCAATTTATCAACCTGTCAATTTCTCGGTTTATTTTGTAACTCGAGGACAAGTTCAGGAGGGAGAATAGTCCTTTTTACAATTGTGGGCTTGGTGGCCAAGCCTTTGAGCAGGAGTGAGGCTAAGGGTGACCTTCTTATGATAGAGATGTTGCTGCTTTTCAAATGCAAATTTCTTTGTTATTATGCTAACTAGATACAGGTGTCTTTTACAACAGGGTCACCCTTAGCCTCACTCCTGTTCAAAGGCTTGGCCACCAAGCCCACAACTGTAAAATGAACTATGTAATGAATTTACACATTGTCCATTTTCATTGATTACCTTTGATGCCATTTACCTATGACTATCGAATTGTAAGAGAGGGGAGCCTACACAAGTGACTGAGATACATCGGGAGTCGGGATATATCCCTCGAGTCGCTTGACAAATGGTAGGTTCGATTTGTACCTTACGCCTAACCAGTGGAGGACTCCATTTTGAAAGATGTACGGACAGTTTGAAATAGTCATCGAAATTTCGAGGAAACACGTAAGCATATCGAACGACTACATTTAACTTCAAAACTAACGTATTTTCAGCTGAAAGGCTGTACAGTCTATATAACTATCTATGTGACTCTTTATCGTTGTATTTGAGATTATCGATGGGTAAATACATCAATTATGGGTTAGTTTAGACACTATTCCCCATGAAAGGAGAATAAATGTCTAAACTAAAGTAATAAGGTCATCTGGCTACTATCGACGGGTGATCGATCAGCGATCGGTGGGGTCAGCTATAGTCGAGGGAGTACGAGTCATCCTCGGCAAGTTTTCGTAACACTACCGAGTAGTTGGCAATATTCAAAGTTGCCAAATAGATAATTGCTACGAATACGATCATTGTCAAACGATGTTCGGGAATAGCGGTAACGTGCGTTCAGCTCATAATGTAGAAAAAACTGATAATAGTAAATTGCATTCTAAGCTACGGAACTAGACTTGTGACGGAAGAAAATTCACTACCAGCAACTTTCATAAGTTCTCTTTGAAGCTTAAAAGCGTCTTCACAATTCTTAGCGAAGATCACAACACAAGCTTTGTGTTGAATTTTTACAGAGAGGTCTCGGACCGAAACGTATTTTATTAAACTTTCTTAGACTTTTTATTTGAGTATATGTCTTTCTTAGCTCGAAGTTGTCCGTCCTCGTGTACTACAATATTTTTCCTACTATTTATCGAGGTTTGGACTGTGAATCCCTTCGGATCCTTCTGGCGCGGCGTCACTGTTGGCTCGAGGCCTTTTAACTTGTTCTTGTTTTAACTTGCTCTGCAATTGCGCATGCTCGCTAGTGTACTCTAGTTTGAGCACTCTGGCATGGCTTAGACGATACCACAAAGGTTGGATCGTTTGGGGTGACCATATTGGTTCTCCTCCATCTTAGCATTAGCACTGCACTGAAAAAAAAAAAAAACTGCACTGATGAGGCCCAGAAGGCCGAAACAGTACTGTCTGCAGTTAGTTATATATATATAGATATAGCTCTTTGGCATACAAAGCTTTGCTTTCATGTCCAAATTGAGCACTCTAACTAGGATGAGTCATTGCTCTGCAATTGCGCATGCTCGCTAGTGTACTCTAGTTTGAGCACTCTGGCATGGCTTAGACGATACCACAAAGGTTGGATCGTTTGGGGTGACCATATTGGTTCTCCTCCATCCTAGCATTAGCACTGCACTGATGAGGCCCAGAAGGCCGAAACAGTACTGTCTGCAGTTAGTTATATATATATATATATACATATATGGTTGATGCTTTCGCTAAAGTTTCCCTCAAAAAAATAAAATCTCCTAATTGTTGACGTTTAGCCGCACACCTAGACCCCAGGGTCTAGTGCACCTGGGAATAAAATTTCAGCTCGCTGTCATGCAAATCCGGCATTAGATATTTTCGAAGAGCCGTGCTTTCAATCCCGAGGTCCCCAGGGTCTAGTGCACCTGGGAATAAAATTTCAGTTCGCTGGCATAAATAACAGAGCTGTGGCATGCGTGAGAAGATGGCTCCTGATGCGTTTGCAGAGGTGCGTCACATGTAGTGGCCAACCTTCGCACGCATGCCACTCCGGCGTCACACATTTCCCAGAGTCTTGCTTTGAATCCCGAGGTCCCCAGGGTCTAATGCACCTGGAAACAAAATTTCAGCTCGCTGGCATGCTTAACAGAGCTGTGGCATGCGTTAGAAGATGGCTCCCCGATGCGTTTGCAGAGGTGCCTTTCATGTAGAGGCCATCCTTCGCACGTATGCCACTCCGGCGTCAGACATTTCCCAGAGTCGTGCTTTGAATCTCGAGTTCCCCATGGTCTAGTGCACCTGGGAATAAAATTTCCGCACGCTGGCATGCGTAACAGAGGTGTCGTAAGCGTGATAAGATGGCTCTCCGATGCGTTATCAGACGTGCCCCTCATGCAGAGGCCAACCTTCGCACGCATGCCACTCCGGGGTCAGACATTTCCCAGATTCGCGCTCTAAATCTCGAGTTACCCAGTGTCTAGTGCAACTGGGAATAAAATCTCAGCTCGCTGGCATGCGTAACAGAGCTGTGGCATGCGTGAGAAGATGGCTCCCCGATGCCTTCGCAGAGGTGCCTCTCTTGTAGAGGCACCTCTGACGTTCGTTCATGGAGTTCTCCGTGGATTACCTCTGAATTGAAAGACCTTATGCATAATAGAGACATATTAAAAATCAAAGCTAGCAAGACAAATGATCCTAACGATTGGGCATTATTTAAGAAACAAAGAAATATAGTCAATAAGCAAATACGCTCAGCTAAGCAAGCTTATTACCAAAATAGTTTTAATAAGCAAACCAGCGACTCCCGAAAGACCTGGCAGACTATAAACGAGTTAACTTCTCGAAAATCTGGGAAAACGCCAGTGGCGTCACTAAAAGTGAACGGATTAACGATAACTAATCGGTTGGAGCTATCAAACGAATTCAATAACCACTTTGCTAATATTGGTCCAAAACTTGCCAGTGAGATAAATTGTGATAGTGGTAGCTATCAAAGATATCTTACCGCAACAGATAAACGGTTTAAGCTCCAACCCACCAATCCAACTAAAGTATTTTCACTTTTAAATAAACTAGACAAGTCAAAGGCAACAGGCCTTGACAAAATATCTGCTAGGTTTATCAGGGAATGTGCTGATCTCATTTGTGTGCCGATATGTGATATTTTCAATCAATCTATTAGCCAAGGGACGTTCCCAGACGACTGGAAATATGCAAGGATTACCCCTCTTTATAAACAGGGTGACCGCGGTGATGCTAACAATTACCGCCCAATATCGGTGATTCCAATAATGGCGAAGGTGTTTGAAAGGATAGTTTATGAACAGTTATATGCCTATTTGGAAGAGCACGATATTTTATGTCAAAACCAATCAGGGTTTCGTGCTAATCATTCAACTGTAACAGCTTTGTTGGAAGCGACAGATTCTTGGGCATATAATATTGATAACGAGAAAATCAATGGAGTCATTTTTTTAGATTTGAAAAAAGCTTTTGACACTGTTGATCATCAGATCCTTCTATCGAAACTAAACTGTTATGGTATAGATGGAAAATCTTTCAGATGGTTTCAGTCATATTTGGAAAACCGAACATAAAAATGCTCTGTCAACGGGTCGCTATCCAGTAGCTACTCGTTGACTTGCGGCGTCCCACAAGGGACCATCCTCGGTCCATTATTGTTCTTATTATATATCAACGATCTTCCAAATTGCTTATCAAATTGTAAACCGAGAATGTATGCCGATGACACGCACCTCACATATGCGGGAAGCAATCTTGAGAACGTTCAGTTTTGTCTAAATGAAGACCTAGAAAACGTCTTCAACTGGCTACAAGCGAACAAACTCACGTTGAACATGACTAAAACCGAATTCATGCTAATAGGGTCGAGGCAGAGACTGAATACTCTCACAGCTTCTCCAACAATTAGAATGAACAATACTCAAGTGAGCCAGGTTTCAGCTACAAAATCGCTTGGTGTAATAATAGACGATAAACTCGATTGGCATAGTCACATCGAAAAACTAACGAAAAAGATCGCCTCTGGTATCGGGGCCCTAAAGCGAATTAGGCACCTGATCCCAGCATCAACCTTACATCTCATCTACCAAGCTTTAGTAAAACCTCACTTTGATTACTGTGACATTGTTTGGGGTAGCTGTGGGAAAACGCTACGAGACAAACTGCAGAAATTGCAGAATAGAGCAGCCCGTGTGTTGACATTCTCTAACTATGATGCTGATGCAACTGAGCTACTCGAGTTTTTAGGGTGGAAAAATCTTGCACGCCAGCAGGAAATCCATAAAGCCACCATGATGTTTAGATGTCTGCACGGGCTAGCTCCAAGGTATCTATATTCAAAGTTTACGTGGCGTGACTCTGCTTATGACCTCAGGGACTCTGAAAATAAGCTTAATGTTCCACTACCGCGCACTAATTATTACAGAAAAAGCTTTAGCTACAATGGCGCCACATTATGGAACAGTTTACCACGCGATATAAGGAACACAGAGTCTCTGGGGTTATTTAAACGTAAGATCAATGACATTTTTAAAGTCTAACGCACGGCATTCACGGAAAACAGCTTTAGTGTTATAGTATGTAGTTTTAATTTTAAATATCTTAGCGTATGTGATATGTATTTTTTTAGGCTGATGAATTGATCGTGTCTAAATAAAGATTACAATACAGTACAATACAATACAACCTTCGCACGCATGCCACTCCGGCGCCTGACATATCCCAGAGTTTTGCTTTGAGTCCCGCGGTCCCCAGCGTCTAGTGTACCTGGGAATAAAATTTCAGCTTGCTGGCATGCGTAACAGAGATGTGGCATGCGTGAGAAGATGGCTCTCCAATCCGTTTGCAGTGGTACCTCTTAGGTAGAGGCCAACTTTCGCACGCATGCACCTCCGGCGTCACACGTTTCCCAGAGTCGTGCTTTAAACCTCGAGTTTCCCAGGGTCTAGTACACATGGGAATAAAATTTCAGCTCGCTGGCATTCGTAACATTGAAGTGGTATGCGTGAGAAGATGGCTCCTCGGTGCGTTGATAGAGATAGCTCTCATGTAGTAGCCAACTTTCGCACGCATGCCACTCGGGCGCCCGTGCGAAGAAAATCCTCAAGATAACTCGGAAATGTGAAACTCGTATGTTTTCCTTCAAACTGTCTCCATTTTTGACGAAACGCTATTAGTTGACTGACGTGGTATTTTGCACGCTTGTGAATGGCTTCTAATAGTTCCCATGATCTTATAGGGAACTGGTTATACTTCTACCTAACAAAGAAATATTTCCCATCCAACGCTGATCGAGTCTAAATCTTCACCTTTGGCATTAAATTCGGCGAGCTCTCTTCGTCAAGAAACTTCAAATGATACAGAGAGCATGCTGGATACAATAGGTAGGTGTTGTTTCTTTTTTAAAGAAGTATATGTATGCACGTACTACATCAATATACGCATGTTTTCGTTCCGGGTTTTCAGGATTCAATTTTTCCATTAGACATTCAATTGTTCTCATACTTCGAGGCCAAAACTTGAATTGCTGTGAAAGGTTTTCGAACACCCTCAATCTCTAATGGAGTTGCCTTTATTCTGAATTAAACGCTTTACACAAGCAAGAACAGAATTTAACAGAAAAGCGCTTGACATAACGTCATAAAACAAAGCGAAGCAACGCGGGCGAGTCGACAAAGTAGGTCAATCCTTTGGAAGGTCAATTCTTCATGAGGAAGCATTTTACAATTTGAGTGTCGAAGGTAATCCTGGATTGCATTGGTTTGGTCCACTTCGCTCTGTGATTGGTCCAGAGAACTTATTCCTTTCTCTCAACCAATCAGATGCAAAACTAGAACCAATCACGACTTGGTCGCCCTCGTTTTGGGTTCTCATTGGCTCAAAAGGTATTTTTCTCTCTTCTGATTGGTCGATGTGATAACTTTGGGTTTGGTTTCACGACACTTAATCGAAAAACGCTTAAAGGCCCTTTCTGTTGATAACTTCCATAGTTAATAAACCTCTTTACTTTTTCCCTATTATTCTAGACAGTATCGAGAGCCTGGACGACTCAGCTGTGACTTTGACACCCAAAAGACCTGTGGGAAATACCGAAAGTCAGTTAAACCTTTCCTTCCCAGATGCAGCCTCCACCCCAAGTAGTAAAGTAAGCACTCCACGCAGGCGCTGTTGTGCTCCAGAGAAAACAGGCTCAGCCTGTAAGAGAGTGATCTCTAATGGAAGCTTTAAATGCACTACGCATTTACGGATGGATTCCAGTTATATCTCGGATGAGTGTTGGGAAACAGACTCGTAACAGAGCCAAACTTAAGCATTATTATAAATATTGGAGAGAAATACCTTTAAAGTGGCAGGGCAGAGCTATGTTTTTTTACCTATCTATGTCTATGAATAGTTGCCAAACTTGATATATTATGTGTAGCTAGAACTTTTGCATAATGTCCGAGTTACGCGATCGAGGCAGCGAGTCTCGCTTATAACGGCACTATTTCTTGTAGGGGCAGTAGTATAGAAAGACAGAGCCGAATAGCCCTCGACATCCTTGATTTGACCTTTCATCAACACTCAAGTGAAGGCAGAGTAAACAAAATTCTCAAAGCTTCAAATGATGTACATTATCAGTTTTAAAGAATATTCAGTACCCACTTCATTCATTACGCAAAATTTTCGCGCGCTTCATTTTCACCTACTGATTACTGTTTCAGAGCTCACGAATTTTAATTTTAAACCCGCGAATAACATATTTCACTCTGGCAAGAATTCTGAGCTAAGAAACCAACGACGGGCTGAATTTCGTCGCGTTTCGAACGGAATTATTTCAACCGACTTAATTATGGACCTAGTCATCAATTACCGGATCGTGTAATTGGGGAATGTATGTAGAAGTAGTCATCTATATTTATACCGAATATCCCCTTCAGTGGAGGAACACTGGTATCAACGGGGGTCCTGTTACCCACCCATCCCACCCCAGGGGGGAACATCCATCACACAGTAATCTCGTGCGTGGGAAATTAACGTCTCCTGCCCCTAACCCTGCAGGAGACAGGACCTTCATTTATTTGTCTCTATCGGAGAAGACTAGAATATCTAATCATTTCTTGATGTTATAGAAAGGAAGCATATTCTTCACAATTATTCTAAGACCCTGAGTGTTGGTCCGGCCGGGGCTCGAACCCTCGGCCTCCCGCACAACAGTCCAGCGCTCTATCTATTGAGCTAACCGGGAGGCGGATTTTTAAGCTAAGAATCATATTTCCTTTAAAGAGAGTATTTATTTATTTATTTATTCATTTATTTAACTTTCATTGTCTCGGAGTTTAAGATTTATTTAGGTCAAATAATAAAACAAATTGGTCATATTAATACTGCTTGGTAGGTGTTTGGTAATACCGTTCAAATCATGCACAAACCTACATCCTGGTACCTCTCGCAAGTAGTAAGGTAAAGTATGAACTTCAACCAGCAAGTTTAGCTACTTGTAACAGCAGACAAGAATGAATGTCCAAAGAGTGCGAAGCTAAGCCAGACTCCGTAGCAGGAAGCACTTGTGAGTATCGCTTTTCCCCCTCGATATAATGCCAGGGGCCATCGTACATCACCCCCTCTCCCCAGCATTTTTCCCGGATTCTCTGCAAGTTCATTAGTTTCCATTCATATCCCTGGTAGGAGAGGGACACCGCTGGATTAAGTGTCTCGCCTTTAAAGACAACACTCGCAAGAAACATTAAGCAGAACTCGGCCAATACCCGTTCATCAAACCTCACAGACAGTAATCGACACATTTGTAAGAACAATTGTGTATCTAAGCGATTTTATTTCTCGTTCAGTTAGACTGGTAAAAAGCGTTCATTAACAGTGTTCAGAACTTTCATCATCCTAGGCAAGAGTAGCAAATGAACAGACGACTGTTCAGTACAAAAGCCTAATTTTGGAGTTTAACTTACAAATGTCAAAGGGGAGCCGACCACGGCCACTGTAAATTATCAAGTCCTTTGGACTGATTGGAGCCAAAGAAAGAGTGTAAGGAACCAGTAAAACTCAAAATGAAACCAGTCAGATCACTTCAAGCGCTGAAAAAATGCGTAGAACTAAGTGGCAATTTATACTATAGCTGCGTTTGATTGGCTGAGAAGCTACCGCTAGTTTGCTGGCGGAACCAATCATAGGGCCCCTTAAAGTTCAACCAAATCCCGGTTTCGCTAAGGTTTAATGGAAATTCAATTAAAAGTAGCTGAATTACGACGTAATGCTACACTCCCCCGATCTAAAAAGTTAATAACCCCAACTAATGCATGTCGAGGTTACAGTGGCAATAACATGGCTTTCTCTTACGGATACCAACATTATAAAACATAACGAACTTCCACGTTTAGCTACTATAAACAGTACGAACACTTGTAAAGAACACTTCGTGTCCTTCGTAGCCTTATAAAAGAAGTCTAGCTTAAAGTTGTAACCTAGGTCTTTGTGCAAAGTGAAATTTTAGCATTCAAAATTTACAAAAGGTAAGTACATTAATTATAATTTAATAATTTCAATATCAAATAGCGAGGTAAATTTGGTTCACTTAAATTCAATGTATGTTTGCGATATAAATATGTACTTCTTTAAGTGCAAAGTTCTTGACGTACGTTATTGTCTTCTTTTTGAGTTTAAATTATTCTTATTTGAATGTTTTATGTAACAAATTCGTTGATAGATTTGGATCAGTGTTGGAATCTGGCAACTGTAACCCTACCCCTTCCCCCATCAGTAGGGACCTTAAGCAGTCAGGACAGCAACGCCAAGGAAGACGTCGATTATAAAACGAATTTCTACTTTTAATTAGAATTTCAAAAACGGCAGCATGTGTTTACCACCTCATACGGCGCCACAACTCAACCTCAAAACAACGTATAAAAGTAGCGCTATGTTCCAAATGGAAATTCAAATAATTTGCCGCCGCGGTTTCGGTTCGCAAACGACGCAAATTTTGGTGATTTCACGTTGTTTTGCAAAGGACGGCTAAGAAATGTACTAAGTTTTAAAATGCACGTGCTGAGATATTGTTCTGCCAATTAGATCTTTTGTTTCTCCACGTCCTCGTTGCCGTTGCCGTTGCCGTCGTGGCTTGCTTAAGGTCCGTATTTTCAGCCGAAAGGCTGTGCAGTCTATATGACTATCTATGTGACTCTATATCGTTGTATTTGAGATTATCGATGGGTAAATACATTAATTAAGGACAAGTTTAGACACTATTCGCCATGAAAGGGGAATAATGTCTAAACTACAGTAATAAGGTCATCTGGCTACTATCGACGGGTGATCGATCAGCGATTGGTGGGGTCAGCAATAGCCGAGGGAGTACGAGTCATCCTCGGAAAGTTTTCGTAACAATACCGAGTAGTTGGCGATATTCAAACTTGCCAAATAGATAATTGCT
The DNA here is from genome assembly GCF_964205215.1 of Stylophora pistillata. NCBI lineage: Eukaryota > Metazoa > Cnidaria > Anthozoa > Scleractinia > Pocilloporidae > Stylophora > Stylophora pistillata. The sequence continues at coordinate 138,578 of NC_142523.1, forward strand.
ACGAATACGATAATGGTCAAGCGACGTTCGGGAATAGCGGTAACGTGCATAGACCACTTTCATGAATGGCTGCCGGATTAATATTCTTTTGTTGAAATTTAAATTAGCCCTTCTGGCCTCGTTCTTCCAGTACAAAATTCAAAAGGATACATTACCTCAAGCGAGGCCAGAGGGGCTAATTTAAATTTATACGGCTCACAAAGTAGAAAAAACTGGTAAATGTAAATTGCATTCTAAGCTACGGACCTAGACTTGTAACGGAAGAAATTTCCCTACCAGCAACTTTCATAAGTTCTCTTTGAAGCTTGAATGCGTCTTCACTATTCTTAGCGAAGATCACAACACAAGCTTTGTGTTGAATTTCGACTGAAAGCTCGCCGTCAGCAAGGACAATCGCCCTTCCATTTCCTTGAAGGTTTAAACTGTCTATAGCCTCGAGTAAATGTTTAATGTTGGTCGGCAAAATTTCCATGACATAAGAAATTGGATATTTCAAAGCGGCCATGTGAGGGGCAATTAAAAGAAGGTTTGTCGATGAAGCAATTTTGAGATTAACATCGACCACAAAACATCCCTCATCGTTCACTAAAATCTCTACCCCAGTAAAACCAAAGTAGCCATTTCTGTGAAGGTATTGTGTAACTGGATGCACAATGTCATGCAACATCTCCTTCAGCTCTTCCTGCTCGTCCCAGTTGACGTCGGGAGTCGGGATATATCCCTCGGGTCGCTTGACAAATGGTAGGTTCGATTTGCACTTGACGCCTAACCAGTAAAATTGTCCATTTTGAAAGATGTACAACTGCGCAAGCAGACACTTAGAAATATTCTCAATCACCTCTGTCACCACAAGTTCGGCATCGCAGAAGTGACTACTAAGCTCATTAAAGGCTTCTGTAACTTCTTCCTCTGTTCTCACGAGAAAAGTCCCACGTTTTCCCTTACCCTGAGCAGCCTTTATAATACAAGGGAGAGTATACTTATCACGTGACATGTACTTCGGGCACGGAGCCCCCATCTCGGGAATTCTGGCCTTGGAGCTAAGCTTGTAGTGAATGTCGGGATTGACAGCATGCTTTTTTGCGGGGAAACTTTGAAAAGGAAAATTGACGATCAATGGTCGGTCTCCTGTGTCTTCCTTGTCGAAGATTCTTATGTCAGGTTTGGGAAAAAATGGTAACCACTTTGACCAGTGCTAATCGAATTCAGAAAAACCAAACATCAGAAACATAAAATCTTCAGGTAAAACTAAACTTTGTTTAGCCTAATTTGTCAATTTCCTTTTTCTCTGAATCAAAGATTTGATTTAAACTTTTAGAAATAATAAAAAGAAAAAACATGAAAAATAATTGTGATGAAATTTTGTGGGCCGAGGCCAGGAACGTGTTCGATAATTGAGTCAGTTTGCTAGACATAACGTCTCGTAGTCACGTTCGACGCACTAAAAACTACTATAAAACGAATACAAGAATTGTAAAAACGTGTAAAATGGTATATAAAAAGTCACTTGTAAAAATGTAGCGGAATTCCAAATCGATTTCGATCAATTACGATCCTCATCAGTAGTACTCCGCCATGTTTAAAATACTCATAAATAATTGTTCATATAAGTGACTCTGAAATGTCCACACTTCTTCCAGGCTTCATGTAAGCGGTCATGATGTATCAATCACAGCTCGTGGGATTTGAAAAAAGTTCCATTCGTTCTTGGAGTTCATAAGCGAGTCTTCGTTCACATTATTTATCCTCACTCCTTCAGTTATTTGTCTCAGCATCGCGTCATTGTGATAAACCCCCGTCACATCCATTCGGAACTGCTTTACCTCTCTATTGTGTTTCTCTTTACAGTGTTTCCACAATGCAGATCGTTCTTCCTTATTGTTAAGTGATTTCGTATGCTCTTTCCCTCTGGTATACGCGCTCCTGGCTGTTTCCCCTACGTATACGCTGTTACACTGGATACACTTAATCTCATACGTCACACTTTCTCTATCACACGGTCCTTTTCCACCTGTGCTACACACTGGGCAGTCTTCTCGTCCACACTGTCGCGGTTTAAATGGGTCGGACTTTTGGAGTAGTCGTTTAATGGCGATTCCGGCTTTCTCCACCACTTTAATATTGAAACCTTGCTGCTTTATTTCTGTCTGGTATTCCTTCCGTAACCGTGAGTTGGGCGTAGCTGGTACAAAAATTACTGATTCATTCCCGCCGCGTTTGTACCAGTTGGATTTCCTTTCGCTCTTTTCCTTTTCTCGTTCCACCTTTCTCCACTCCTTGGGTCGATGTAACGGTCTTTCTCCTTTTCGCTCAGCTCTTTGTCTCGCTCTAAAAGCTTTGAGGGCCGAATCTACAACCTCATATCTGAATTTCTTGCTGTACCCCGAGTATTGCATTCTCAGGACCATCTCGTTAACATTCTCTACTACTCGTTCCCATGGTAACAATCTGCTACAGTTAAGTAAGACCCGAAGGACTTCTTGGGTCAGGACTGTTCTCTTTGTACTCCAGCTTACGGCAGATCAATTATTTATGAGTATTTTAAACATGGCGGAGTACTACTGATGAGGATCGTAATTGATCGAAATCGATTTGGAATTCCGCTACATTTTTACAAGTGACTTTTTATATACCATTTTACACGTTTTTACAATTCTTGTATTCGTTTTATAGTAGTTTTTAGTGCGTCGAACGTGACTACGAGACGTTATGTCTAGCAAACTGACTCAATGAAAAATAATGTAAAAAAAAAAAAAATAGACCCTAAAATGGAAACTTTAGTTACGAGAATTTGGTGTTAGATTAAGATAACACCTTCAACCTGATAAGTTTGAATATTCTCATTACGTGTTTGCTGGATAATGTTGGAATAATAAAGGGAGAAGTTACATTTTAATCACTTCTGGGAGTTGAGGGGTTAACCTCTCCAGCAAGTAGCCTTACCTCTCTAATAAGTGGATTTATATCCCGTGTTACCAAGATGGGAAATTTACTTCCGGCCACTGGACAAGCTCTCATTGCCTTGAGGTGCCTGTTATCCTCTGAGACATTAGCCACGTAGTCGTCGATGAGATATTTCTTATCATTAACGAAGGTTGCATTAGGATTGAATGTTGAAGGTCTCTCAGTAAGGATGTAGGCTTGGGGTAGATCTTGAGCCACTAACCAACTGATGGTTACTACATTGTTGTTTGTCATTACTGATACCACGGTAACCTGGAGCAAACAAAGAAACAAAGGTGAGCCATTGAAACAGAAACTTACACCCTCACGCAGCTGTTGAAAGAAGGCCTAACCCATTGTTTCCCGCGAGTGACCATCACAGAATTTCTTCTTACAACATCAATACAACATTACAAAACCAACTCACTCTCATATCTCACATTTCTTTCTGACATTGAAGTAATGCCGGTTTAAAAACAGAACAGCTTTAAACCCCTTGCCTCTCTCGAGATTTAGATAAAGGTGAGAAAAACGCGCGCTGCGTGTTTTTTGAACGGCTTCAAAACCTTATGTCTCTGTAAAGATTTAGATAAAGGTGACACGAATACATTAAAGGTTAATTATATTCAGATACGAAAAGTGCTCCCTGTTCGGCTGCTGTCAAAGGTTCAGGGAGCTTTTACTTAAAATGCCGCCCAAACGCGTGTTTCGAGAACCAAAAGTGCCGGGGAAGAGAAGAAGTACCTTGGGACTGAGATCAAAGAAAGGTGCCACCGGACTTTTCAGAATGATAATTGATTACCAGGTTTAAAGGGTCAGGTACGTGACGTTTCATCCATGTTTTGATAGGCTGTTAGCCTCATGAATCATTAATGAGGTTTTGAAATACCATAATTAACTGTCACAACAGTTTTTCATCAATCAGAGATTGTTTTAAATAGGGAAACATTTAAAATCAGTAAATTACAAATTTCCAAATTTAAATATAATCATATTTCATGCTAATTAAGTAAACTTAAACTTTAAATACTCCTTGAAATTTTAATAATGGATAAAATAGGATCCATTTCATACAAAAATTTGTCGTAAGCTTCACTTTGCGAATTGCAAACAAAAAATTTCTATAACCTTAGTGCTGGAGACCTCATCAGGTTTCTTTTAAATTAAATTAATATATCATAACTTTTGACAAGAAGGCAAATAAATGGCAGGGATGATATCTATAGAAAGAAGTACGAGATTTATGGAAACTGAATCAAAGTGAGATTACTGGAGTATGTCTAGATGCTTTGTTGTGATATATAAATGGTCGTGAGGATTCAAAGTTTTGGGTGCTGATGGCATCTTTCATGAGTGAACTCAAGTGTTATATCAGTAAGAACCAAAGAAACAAGTGAGAATGTAATTATCTTTTTTTTCAGTTTTTAAGATACTGCATGATGAAATATTAACAGGTTGAGATACCCAAATGTGGTCAGAATCTGTAAACTATGAGGAAATGTCACTTTCTGTCTTGATCAAGCTTTGATTACATTAATAACATGACAGAACCCCAATTATCATGGCAAAATTTATCATTTTTTGCATTTAGACAAAAAATAAGTGTCCTAATAACCCCGTGGGATGAAGATGTCATTTAAAAATATGACAAATCCTACTACAGTCGCATCTGCCATGAGCAACTATACTTGAAATATCAAGTCTAGCTGGTTACTTATGGGGGGGGGGGGGTCTCTTATGAGAGGTCAGGCCACTGGGCATCCATATTTCAGGTAGTTTGCATATGGTGACTGGAACCTTTCATTAGCACTTATCAAAACATATAGTAATAACTTTTTCCTGCTTATTCAAAGAAAAAAAATTTAAGATTTATGCCGATTGTTTCATATTTTGAGAAACACTTTCAGTAGCTCCACTTTCACAACATCTTTTGAAACGAAATTTCAGCTTTTGCTTGTGACAGGTCAAGTTGATTGTATGTCAAAGTGGTCACAGGTCTAGACGAGGTTAAAAACAGCATCTCTAAAAGTGGTTGCTTATGAGAGGTGGTTGCGAATAAGAGTCTGTTTCAAAATAATTGGCACTTATACCAAGTCCTCAGTGTTACTCTTGTCTACCTTGTGCACACAGACATCAATTTTTAATTAGTAAATTTCACAGCAGCATTCATGTTTATGACGGTCAGAACTACCAACTGAAGACATCTCTGCTGGCTTAACCCTTTCAGCCTTACAAGTGATTATAAGCATATTATTTTTCCAAACAGTATCACTCCTGATACTGTTTGTATACTGATCATAAACTCAAGAAGCTCTTGATTGATATACAAATTCTCCTTTAAGTACCATAAGAAATGTACAAAGAACAGTATGGAGAGCTTGCCTAGTGATGTTTGAGTGTAATGGGTTAATGAGCAGATAGCGACACCCCTAGCTTGACGCTAGCAAATAGTGTACTGTTTATGTTCTATAAAAAGGTGACAGTCTCCTACAAGTAACTCATTGTTTTTCAAGCAACCAAAAATGTGGCTTTTAGTGGTCCTATGTTTGAGAAAAAAATTTTCATAGGTGACTGTTTTCCCCTCCACTACAGAAGCCCCCAATGTCTTTGCTGTTGTTTTTCCCTTCCCCTCCTATTTCCACAGGTCCACAGGTCAATTCAAAGCTTGACACAAATCATATAACTACAGACTCCTAATCCAAATCTGCCATTTTTTTTCAAATCTTGGAAACCTCAGAAAAAACCCTTTCCAACGCAGATTTCACTGCCAGATAATTCCGCTGAAATTGTTCCTAATACAAAAATAAAGGCAGGTTGGCAACCGACACTAACCATTAATATTTCATATTACTATTATTATTTACAATTTAGATTGTTTTCAAAACAGGGGTAAAACAGACCACTCTTAAATTCCTTTCTTCCAAAATGTGTCCTTTACAATTAAGCTTCTGTCAGCTTAAGAAAAGATATAACTTTTGAAACGGTACGATCAGCATGTTGTATCCGCTGCAGTCAACGATTTCGATGTAAGTTTCGATCTTGGCAAACAGATTAAGGACTTTCCCTTCCTGCACAAACGGGAGCCATGCAAGTAATTTGTTCGAAATGAGTTCGAATCTTACATCACAGCACATGACCAGACAAAGAAATGTAATACAATTTGTACTTTTCTTAGAATGACTATCTTGAATGTTCTTCAAAACTGCAGATAAGATAAACGATATTTTCGTTTTTTCCAAAATAAGCTAGCCGCCATTTAAGTTAAATTTCCGTGCAGTCACGCAACTGATTTGCGATATCTCAACTAACTTTGCGTTTCATTTCAACAAAGCAAACACGAAGCTCGTTGGAATATTTCTTTAAGTGTTTTGCATCAAAGCAAGGAAGCCTGCAATTCATTTAACTCAACTCCCATGGGCTTTTTAGCGGCGTTCTTTATTCCAACCGTAAAATTTCTTACGAATGACGGCGTCCATGTTATTACCCTCTATGCAATATTAATGTTTAAAAGTACTACAAACGAAAAGAAAACTTCGTGAAGGTATTTAGCAAATGCAAACAATTCTTCTACTGTACGTTAATGGGCTATGAGCAACTGAATTGTTTGAATTGCAAATGGCATCGAACGTTCTCAAAATTCAGTTCGCTGAATAAGTTGGCGATAATACGCGATCGATCTCTCCTGACATTACGAAATCGAGTAGATCCTACTATTTCCGCGTTTAAAGAGTCAGTTTTTTAGGCGAAAAATACAACTCCAGGCGAATATTATCGATTACTAATTTTTCCTGCTTCCAGAGGGTTTCGATCAGGCCCAAAATGCAACTAAACTTAATAACTCGCTCGACTGAATTCGAACAAAACAAATGGCTCTTTACTGCATCTACTTCGATCGTTGTTAATCCATGAATATCTAAGGTAATTTAAAGAGTTCCACGTAGAGTACGCGGTCAAAGATAAGCTTCTAAACACTTTATATTGAACCTGCTGTAGACTTCAAGTAAGTGACTTCAACAATGTGAGAATCAACACCTTAGGGTTTTGCCCAAATCAGCTGAGTCCTCCTCTCTCGAATAAACGGCAACACCGAGAATCGAAACTTTCATATTTCTATGTCAACCGTATGAAGAAAAATCACTCACTTACCTATCGCCTTCCTGTTATTGAATCGAAGTCGTCCAAAACCCTATCTGTTCTTTCGTTAACATGTGTTCTGCCTTTCAGGTTCATTCAAGCTAAAAGATCATCACGTACGCTTTTCCCTGTCACTGCGTATGTCACAATCTAGCGCGACAATAAGTGCGTGACAACTCAATTTGCATACAATTTCATTTCAAATAAATTCGCTTTAAATTACCTCCGACTCAGCATGTAAATAAACGTATGCAATAAAGCCAAATAGCTTTTCGAAAACTGAAAAAGAAAAGGGACAGGGAGATTCGTTTGGAACTGGTTAACCAACAGATTCGCTTGATCGGCGCAAAACGAACCCGTCTTCCAGAAGCCGAGAAACGCGACACGCGCGAACAGGTGTGAAAACAAACACCTCCCTTGACCCTTTAATCCTTAAGATCAGTTTACGTGATCTCCAAACTGTTCTTTATATATTACCTATGGTGCTGACCAGGAGAATTTGTCTAACGATTACGAGCTTCTTAAGCTGGTGATATATTTTTTATTCTCATGACTTAAGTATTGATTTAGCAGTGGTATCGTACGGATAAATTGTGCTAACCCCTCTTAGGGGATCTCACCTAATCGACCTGTCAAGTGAAAAACTGTACCATAGGAATACTAATCGAACAGATTGCGTTACCTCTTTCATCTTTCATCTCTCAGCTCCTCGTCTTAATTCAAAGTGGACGAGAAACGTTCCCTCACGTCCGGCTGGAAATTTTACGCCGATTTATTTATTTATTTTTATAATGAATGAGGGGGGTGGGGGTGGGGGAAAGTCAGAAACAAATCAAGTAGATTTTACAAGGAGGAATTCCCCCACAAGCTCTCTTCACCATTTTCCGAAAAAGGGAAATCCCTACCCATTTGAAGCACCTGATGCCTGAAACAAACTCTTTACAAGGAGGAGCCTTCTGGTAGAGGTTAGGGACTGGGTAATATACGTAATGAGTTCCTGGGATAAGTCATTATTTGTCATCTGGGTGGGAGCGGGGAGCGTTAGGGGATTTTGGTTGTGTCACCATCACATTTACCTATCCTCCATAAGTCCCTTATAAATTTCATATCCCTCCTCATTGGCAGTCAATTTTCTATCGTACCCCCATTATACTCCCCCCTGAAAACCGTGTGATCCTCCCAAAATCCTTCACCCCACCCCCCTCCTCCCCCCACCCCCTCCTCCTTCATCCCCTCCTCCTTCATCCCCTCCTCCCCACCTCCTCCTCCCCACCCCCTCCTCCCCCACCCTAGTGATAAACGCTAATGAACAATAGTTTCCGTCGTGATCAAGCTTCATTATCTCATACTTGTTTGTTAAAAATGAAACATATCTGGGAATAAATTAGGAATTTTGTTATTTCGTCGACAAACAGCCTTCGTTCTTCTAACATTGACTTCACGTACTCGTGACATTCAAACATTCGCCTTAGCTTTTTCTGGTAATCATGAATTTTTGTCTCTCGATCGTTCTTGATACAAATATACTTATGAATAGCTTGCAAAACAGGCACAATTGTTAGAATCTTCTTGTTGTTGCGTTTTTTTTTTTAATGCGGTTATTGCCGTCGTGCGTCAGCTTATACTTAGTTAGGGACCTGCTTGATTTGTACCCCCCCCCCCCCCGTTTATCTACCGCTTTGGAGTCGTTGCCATCCGCAGCAATTTATTCATATCCTTCTCATTGTTCACGCACCTTCAAACACACCTCTCTTATGTTTTCGATGGGGCGTTAGGGTGGGAAAATCGACAGTCCCAAAAATCCTACCCTATATCCCTTTGAACCTCCCTTCGAGGGAGGTCAGTCGACCTCGAACACCGAGCGCGCCAACCTCTATGAGGGTCAGGGAGCATGCTCTTCTGAATTATTTATTCTCTGAGATGTTCTCAGAGCCTGCAGTTCTGGGAGCTCAGTTGAACTCGTCCATCTGATAAAGCCGACGGTTTTGGGAGATTTAGAGGGACACTCATTTAGAGGTATACTACAGCTCGACCAGACATTATGAAGATCGAATTGTTCGTGGGTTACATTTTCTTCTGCTCTTTTTGGGCCATCGGTAAGTAGGACTGTGACGCAATGAGAGCCGCTCATGAACTCGTTAACTGAGACTACACATAAATACAGATACTCGAGCATATCAGGAGCCCATGGGCTCCTGTGCATGTACAATGCTGATGTGTCAGGAGAGAAGCAAATTGGTTTTGTTTGGCATAGGAAACTGCAGTAGTAGGTATAATAATTATTTGATATTCTCTAATCGGAAAATCATGTCAGATTGAAAGAGAAGATAGTCCTTTTTTTAAATAACTCTTTGTTGCAAATTAAAACCACCACCCAGATAGAGTAAATCTTTACTCAGAACCGATAGATCGACTTAAACACCAGCTCGTCACGATGAATCGAGATATGAGCGGGGGAAAGGTAGAAAGCGAAAATTTTGCCGAGGTCGAAGTTTTGCGCGGTCTAAATTCGGCTTCCATTTCGCAATGGCCAGAGATCTGCGGAGCGATCTTAACTAGAAATGCAAATTGACCTGACGTGCGTTGTGAGTTTTGTTGACTTTGGCTGTGGTCGCATTGGAGATCGCAATCGTGATTCAGTCCTATATATTACAGTGGAACCTCGATTAAACGAAGTGCCAAGGGACTGGGGAAGTTGGTTCGTTATATCGAGGTTCTATGACATACATTTTACTGGAACTTTAGCCAGGTTGAAACTGGAGTATCGTTCGTTATACCGAGGCTTCGTTATATAGAGGCTCGTTGAATCGAGGTTCCACTGTAATCATGATTTAAGATAGGGCTGTATTGTGAATCGTGATTTAGCAAGTTGCACCAGGAGATACGAAAACCTGTCATGGCGAACAACGCTCCTGGCTGCCAAGTGCTAATGAGCGGGAAATAAGCAAAATCTATCCTTGTTTTATTTTTCAATGGAAACGTTTATTAATTTGTATGCCTACCTCCTCCTTGGATGTGTATTCTCAATTTGGAAGCATGGTCTACCTAACTGTTCCGACATTTTCGGCTATCGTACAATAAATCTCAGAATTCTGCTCAACAGGATAAATGAGTATTTCTCAGCAGCAAAACTTTTGCACCTGCATTAAAGTGCACCTAAACCCAAAAATTTTTTTTCGCTTAACGAAATAAGCGTATTTTTTGGAGTATTTCTGTGCAAACATTTTTTTATTTGCTCAAATCTTCAATTGTCTGTGCCCAGTCAAAATACGGAAAATCGGCCGCCATCTTGCCCCACGGCCGAGTTTAAAGAGGAATGGCTCTAGCGGGTAATGTGACGTCAAATCGAGAACACGAAAGTCTGCATTTCACACATTTTCGCTTGTTTAGGAAGGTTGTAGTCGATTTTGTCCGAAAATATGCCGACTAAGTGTGTTATAGGAGGATGTAGCAACGTGCGAAATTTGCAAGAGGGTATCACGCTTCATACATTCCTCATACAATTCACCTGGTCGGCATATTTCGGACAATATCAACCACAACCTTCCCAAACAAGTGAAAATGTGTGAAAAGCAGACTTTCGTGTTCTCGATTTGACGTCACATTATCCGCTAGAGCCATTCCTCTTTAAACTCGGTCGTGGGGCAAGATGGCGGCCGATTTTCCGTATTTTGACTAGGCACAGAAAATTTAAGATTTAAGCAAATTAAAAAATTTTTGCTCAGAAATACTCCAAAAAATAAGCTTATTTCATTAAGCGAAAAAAAATTTTTGGGTTTAGGTGCACTTTAAAGTATCTGTGTAACAATATTTGTTCAAGCACATGATTGGCTTAACTGACAAGCATTAGAAAAATCTCGAGATAAATCCTACATTTTTAGACGCTTTAAAATGCGCTTTAGAATCTTTAGAAGCTTGAAATAATTTTTTGGGGTCGCACTTGAGAGTTAGCTAAAGCGTGATTAGAGGTGCCTCAATCGTGATTAAACTCTGGAGTGCGACCACAGCCACTGTTGTGAGTCTTAGTTTTGTTGACAGATCGTTCGCGGCTAACTCACGCAATATTCTCGTAATTGAAAACTAAGGGTTTCCTAATATAATGACGGCTAGCGCTATCCACTTGAACAGCGAAAATTTACGTCAATTAAAGAATACGACATCCAACGCCGAAGAACTTGCATAATTCATTGCAACCCTCACAAAGCAACTTTTTATTTATGTCTACTTAACGACCTTTTCCGAAGTTTTTCTCTCACGATAAGTGGTCAGTTCTCGGAGGTCCCACTCTTATAGAAAATTAATTCCTGGAAAGATGTTGTTTTGAGTCCTTGTTTTGAGTCGTGGAAAGTGGAAAAGCAATGGAAGAGTAACCTGTGACCCTAATCCGAGGGTGGAAGATTGGCAATAAGTTGCGTGATGGAGTCCTAATTTTCCTTGTATTGTGTGAAATCAACTGAATTCTTGGTTTGCATGTGACGTCACGTCCGGAGTTCACATATATTGTGTGCCATCTTTGTGTACAGGGAGCTCATTATCATATGTCAAATCACCCACGTGTGTCAATGTTTTGGATTAACTAGTACTATTTCAAGCGTTACTTTGAGTGATTGTGGGGGAAAAAGATGAAACAAAACCACAAGTCCTTTTAAGGACTTTATTAGAATTTATTAAAATAAATCATCGGTCGTTTTATCTGAGTACGGAGAGCGTCTTGAAAACTACGTAAAATGCGCGGTCGAAGGGGGAATATATAATTGCGTGCGCTTAGTACAGGCAAAAGATCACATGCTGTGCCCCTCTCGGAATAACTCATATTTCTTGCACGCGTCCTCGTCCCATCGAAACGTTAACTCAATGGAGCGACAGGTGTGTAAATCCTTGTGACAGTTTTCATGGATTGTCATGTGGACAGTCTGTGAGGGGGGAAGAAAATTATTTTAGATATTATTCAAAGTCACAATACCAGGCCATTTTACAAACGCATGTTATTTGCTAATCGAGGGTTCCCAATGTCTGTTACTATTTCAGATATATTCGGTTTAAAGTTCACTTACCAGGGCTTAGAGTAATTAGAGCTGATTTAGTTGAGTTACTCTCGTCAGAAACAAGACACATCACCTGGAAAATACAGTATTCAAATCAGTAAGTAAATCATACTGTCTCCACAGGTATTTTTAATGTACATGTACAATACTACTATTCCTGCCCGGGCAGTCCGAGTTATGAAGACTGTCAAAGTAATCTTACACGGCAGGAGGTCCCAGAAGACTACGCCTGTGTGCAATATTATATGAGATTCGACAATGGATCAATGAAAATGGATCAGGTTTATAAAGGGGGCACATCTAAACGTGTCTGTGAACAGATCAACAAAGGAAACATCCGAAACTTGTCACAATCCTTTCTTTGAATGTAAAGCAAAGTGCTGCTATGAAGATGACTGCAACAAAGGAAATATTCTAGACACGAGTGGTCAATTTTCCAGCTCCAGGAAAGCAGTTTTTACCAGTGATGGTGTGGTGGCCATGGGGTTGTTTTTGTTGTTTTTTCCTTTAATGTTATCTACTAGTCAGAGAACGTTTTGATGATTCTTGTAGTTAACCGTGTGTGTCATCAGGCGCTTAATCTTAATGTGCGGACAGTTTTGAGGATGAAGTTTTGATGGGGTCCTTATGCAAACCCCGAAGCAAACCTGTTTTTACTTTGATTTCTCATTGGTCATGTGCGATTATCGGAGGCGAAAGAAAGAGTGGAGGCCAAGTATATATTTAAAGCTATATATTTAATGAGCAGAGGAGCTCACAAGAGCAAGGCCTGAGGTCAACTGAACTGTTGCATAATCACATCAGGATATTTATAAGTCGAGCGCGGTTGGTAGGTAAGAGGATTAAGGGCTAATCCCACAGGTCATTGATGATGCGAACCTATATTATTTATTTTCTACAGCCAAACTGCTCTGGACAAAAACTCTCGTGAAGTCGTCTTCTTTTACTTCTGAATTTTTACTTCTCACAAGATTTTCATGTTGATTTATTAGATAGGTGTTTTAAATAATTGAAGGTCAAAATATATACCAAAACCCGCCCATATTAGCCAATGGTATTTACTGTACTGTGTAGTGCTATCATGAAAAAACTGTGAACGTTTTCTTCAATAAAATGTCATTACTTGAGTATGAGATTGTATTTAAAGGAAAATTGTCTTGGATAACCTAGTAGATTTTTAAACCACAGTGTAAACAGTGGCGGCCCGCAAGGACTTTTGGTCTTTCAGACTAATGGTCAATTTTGTTTTCAAGGGAAATGTTATGCAAATATGCTAAAACTAAATGAAATGTCTAGAAATCTACGTGCAAATTCATGAGAGCAACGGCCAGACTTCGAAAGGAAGTGCTGTGTCATTTTATTTACCATTGGATTTAAGTAAGCTTTAAAAGTTCTATGAAAGTCGTAAACTGTGAAGTATGTGAGACTAAATCACAAGAGTTGCGCGAAAAAAACAAATAGTTATGCCTTTTACGAAACGGCAAATTAAACTTCTTCGAAGATCATTTAATGTCAATAAAATTTGACATTTTCTTTCCATAAGGGCAAAGTGAATCTGCGCTCTCCTGGTATTAGATTCAAAGCATGACGGAGCGAAAAAAATGTAAACAGTTCTGATCTGAATATATTTTGACTTTACAAGTGAGCGAGTCAATTATGTGAATTCCGAGAAATCGAGAGAACCCACGAACTGTTTGTTTAAACCTGATCCTCGGTCGCGACGACTTCTCCTTGAAATATGATAAGAATAAGCAAATACTCAAGCTTTTTGTCTAGGAACGAAATTTCAGCTGTTGGTTTTTTTGTTAAGTGAGCTGAGTTATCAAATGCATTTGCATTTGCGTATTCCTTCGCTGATTTGTTCGCCTTTACTCGTCTGAAAGAAGTTGAAGACTCTTTGTTTTAGCCATGCGCGCCACCAGCATTGAAATTTCATGCAAACGGTAGAAGTTAGCTTATATGCCCAAACATTAGGTCAAACTTGACGAATAGGTAATCAGAGACGAATTGATCGCCGCAGAAAAGGTTAAGGTAGTTGCAGACCCCTAACCAGTGGTGCATTTTTAAAAACACTATTTTTTACGTGGTTCCTATGGGTCCCCCTTCCAGATAAAATAAACTTTTAGAAAGATTTTGTGTTGATTATTGCCTGATTTTCGTAGAAAGTCGAAAGAGTGACCTGTGACCCTGATCAGAGAAGAGAAGATTGACAAAAAGTTGCGCGATGTATGTCAAATTTTCTCAGAATATTGCACACCCTTACATTTTGTCATGCGCGCCACCAGCATTGATATTTTCACGTCGACGTTAGAAGTAAGCGTATATGCCCTAACATTCGGTAACATTTGACGAGTAGGTGATCAGAGACGAATTGATCAGCTAAGAAAAGGCTGCGGCAATTGTAGGGTCTCTACCAGCGTCTCTACCAGCGTAGAATTTTTGAAAACGTTTTGGAAGAAAAGTATTCGTATCCCGAGCGCCACAAGATTCGTATTTCCCCCAACCTAGAATTCAGTTTATCAGAGCACTAGGACTACTAGACCAACCAAATAATTTGTGTCTCAACGTTGCACGAGTCACAAAATTCTGTGTAGACACAGAAAATTTACACTAATCAAAGACTACGACATACAATGTCGAAGAATTGTTGTTGCAATCCTCTCAAAGCAACTTTTAATTTATTTTCTAATTATTAACCTTTTCCGAAATTTTTTCTTTTCGTAAGTGGTTCCCAGAGGTCACGCTTTCATAGAAAATAAACTTTTAGAAAGATCTTGTGTTGATTCTTGGCTTATTTCCGTGGAAAGTCGAAAAGCAGTGGAAGCGTCACCTGTGACCCTGATAGGAGAAGAAAAGATCGAGAAGTTGCGTGATGGATGTCAATTTTCGAGATAAATTGTACACCCTTCCGTCTAGTCATGCGTGCTACCAACATTGAAATTTTTACATTAGATGACATTTGACGAATAGGTGATCAGTGATCAATCGACCGCACCAAAGGCTGCAGTAGTTGTAGGGTCTCTCCCAGAGTAGAATTTTTAAAAATTCGTTTTGGAAGAAAAGTATTCGTAACCTGAGAGCTACAAATTCGTATTTCTCCGAAATATGGTCAACGGTTCTCGGATGGAAAGGTATTTTTTTAATGCCTTATTTGGTGGCCCCCCGCAAAGTTTAAGCGCATACTTAGAGCCCGCCGCAGTTCTGGGAACTCAGTTGAACTCGTCCTTCTGATCAAGCCGACGGTTTGGGTGGATTTAGAGGTATACTACAAGCTCTACCAGACATCATGAAGATCGAATTGTTCGTGGGTTACATTTTCTTCTGCTCGTTCTGGGCCATCGGTAAGTACAGCTGTGACGAAATGAGAGCCGCTCATGAATTCCTTAACTGAAACTACATGTAAATACGGATAGCTGTGCATGTTCAATGCTCAGTCGCTTGAATCATGCTGATGTGTCTGGAGAGAGACAATATTTTTCCTTTAGCATAAGATACTGCAGTAGTAGATACAACAATCATTTCATATTTTGTAATCGGCAAATCATGTCGAATCGATGAGAAAGATAGTCTTTTTTGCAAGTGACTTGCTGTTGCAAAGCCACCACCCAGAACCCGTATCTCTTTACACAGAATCGAAAGATCGACTTAAATAACAGCTCGTCGTGATGACCGGAAAGGAAACGTATAGATCGAAAATTTTGGTTAAATTCTGCTTCCAGTTAGCAGTGGCCAGTGAGATCTGAAGAGCGATCTTGACTACAAATGCTAATTGAGGTGACGTGCGCTGTGAGTTTTCTTCAAACATCCGATGCGCGGCTAAATCAGACAACATTCTTACAATCGAAATGAGATTTTCCTCTCAACAGCTAGCCACTATACTGGATATAGATTGGTTATGCATTACCCCAACCTAGAATTGGATGATCAGGGTACTAGTACCACAAGACTAAGGAAATAATTTGTGTAAAAACGTTGTGCACGTCGCTAAATTACAGATTAGACAGCGAAAATTTACGATAATCAGACTACGACATCCAATGCCGTAGAATTGTTGTAAGTCATTGCAACCTTAACAATAAAGCAGCTTTCAAGTTATGTTCTGATTATCGACCTTTTTCGAAGTTTTTATCTTTGTGAGTGGTTCCCCGAGGTTCCGCTTTCACAGGAAATAAATTCCTAGAAAGATATTGTGTTAACTCTTAGCAGATTTTCGTGGAAAGTCGAGCAGCAGTGAAAGCGTAACAAGTTACCCTTATCCGAGAAGAGAAGATTAGCTATATATAAGATGCGTGATGGATTCCTAACTTTCGTTTGGTGAAATCAACTTAATAATGGTCGAAGTGGGGAAAATATCACTTCGAGGGCTTCGTACGTGCAAAAGATCACATGCTTTGCCTCTCTCGGAATAACGCTAATACTTCTTGCAAATGCCTCATCCCATCATTACTCTAACTCCACGGAGCGATTGGCGCTGTATTAGTTTCATATACTGTCTGGTGGATAGTTACTGAGGGGGCAGAAAATCATTTCAATAATTATTTAAAGTCATAGTACCATGTAACAAAAACATGTTATGCGTGAGTTAAAGGTTCCCAGCAATCTGAAAATTATTCAGGATTCTTAATCATTTTAAACAGATCTCATGAAAGTCCACTTACGTGGGCTTTACTGTAAATCAGGGCCGCTATAGTTGAGTGACTTTCGTCGAAACAAACTGCTGATTGTTCGCCTTTACTGGTCTTATATATAAAATTGGCTACCGGTACTCTTTGTTTTGGTAATGCGTGTTACTAGTGTTGAAATTTCTACGCTAATTGTAATAGTAAGGCCCAAACATTAGATCACATTTGACGAATCGATCGTAGGGCAGGCTGGGGCAGTTGTAATGTCTCACCTTGTGTATAATTTTTAAAAAACATTTTGGAAAAAACTATTCCAATCCTGAGAGCCACAAATTCGTATTTCTCCTTAAATCGTCAACAGTTCTCGGACGTAGTGGGGTGATTTGTTTTTTCTTTGGTGCCCCCCACAAATAGTAAGTATCTACTTCAGTAGAGCCAGCAGTTCTGGGAGCTCAGTTGAACTCTTCCTTCTGAGAAAGCCGGCGGACAGTTTTGGGCGATTTAGAGGTATACTACAAGCTCGACCGGACACCATGAAGATTGAATTGTTCGTGGGTTACATTTTCTTCTGCTCTTTCTGGGCCATCGATAAGTAGGACTGTGACGAAATGAAAGCCGCTCGTGATTTCGTTAACTGAAACTACCTGTAAACACGGATAGTTGTGCACCGACAATGCTCAGTCGCTTGTATGCTGATGTGTCTGGAGAGTGGCATTGCTGTTTCTTTAGCGTACGATACAGCAGTAGTAGATACAACAATTATTTCATATTTTTTCATATAGAAAATCATGTCAAATCAATGAGAAAGTTAGTCTTTTTTCCAAGTGACTTATTGTTACAAAGCCACCACCCAGAACCAGAGTTAGTAGAGATCTATTAACTCTGCCAGAACAGGTATCTCTTTACACATAGCCGAAAGACCGACTTAAACAACAGCTCGTAATGATGAATCGAAATATGAGCAGGGATGGAAAGGTAGAGGGCGAAAATTCTGTCTAAATCGTGCTTCCAGTTAGCAGTGGCCAAAGATTCGCGGAGACATCTAGCCTCGAAATACGAGTTGACGCGACGTGCGTTGTGAGTTTTGTTGACATATCGTTGGAGGTTAACTCAAGCAACATTCCTCAGTCACGTAATTGATCGAAAATGAGGGTGTTCCAATGATGGCTAACCACTTCCCTAAATTAGCTGTGAATTGCACCCAAACTGAGGCATGAATTTATCAGTTTTGGTAACAACGTTGTGCGAGTCGCTAAATTATTGTTTAGACAGTGCGACAATTCACGATAATCAAAGAAAAGTATGGGCGGCCGTCACCACCAAAAATACAAGGATGTCAAATAGATCAGTAAATACAAAGATGGTTTAAGGATCAGCTGCAGGATAGCATAGCTAATAAAGGAATGGCATGGCCAAATTATAGACAGTCTAGGTTTCCTTCATGAAATAGAACAGCCTAAATATAAATAGTTTAGCCAAATGATAAACGGTTTAGTTGCCCACGTCGAGTTGGAACATGAAATTGTGAAATGGACCAGATAAATTGCTAATAGTCTAGCGCTCATTTACAACACAGTACACAAACGGTGTAGCTTTGTGTCAAATGACTCAGGTTAATACGGACTAGCGCAGCGTACGTACAAACGGTGCAGCTTTGGGTGAAATGGCTCAGCATAATGTCGAATGGTACAGCGTACATACAAACAATGTAGCTTTGCGGGAAAAGGCTCAGCCTAATGTGGAATGGTACAGCGTACACACAAATGGTGTAGCGTTGTGCGAAATGACTCAGCGTAATGTCAAATGGTACGGCATAATGTAAAATGATACATCGTACATACAAACAGCGTAGCGTTGCGTGAAATAGCTCAGCGTAATGTCAAATGCTATAACGTACACACAAACGGTTTAGCGTTGCGTTAAATAGCTCACCCATCACGTCACGCCACAAACAAGCTCGACGATTTGCCACAACATCGAAATATTTCATGTAATACTGAGCAATTTAATGTTCAGCGGGAGCGTCTGATGTTCTGCAAAGCTATTCGACGTAACGCCACACCATTCGTGTGTACGCTGTGCCATGCGACATCACTCTGGGCCATTTCACGCAACGCTACACTGTTTGTATGTACGCTGTGCCGTTCTACATTACGCTGTTCCATTTGCGGCGAGATAGCGATCTGCTGGGGGGCATGACGTCATCGAGTGTGGAGAATTGCGCGAAACCATCACATTATGTAGTCGCTGTGTTAAAGAGCCTTCACTTCGCCTTGCCGTAAAGCAGAGCCAATTCGGTAAATTTCTCCAACGAAAACTCATTGACAAGAACAAAGTTCATGTTGCCATATACTTTGCAAACAAAAGCACATGCTTGAGTTTTCGTTGCGTTGCGAAGGTGGGAAGTAGTAACCTTAAACCGATTTTATTTTTCGTGAATTGTAGAAGGACAGTTTCTCTTCCCTTTACCACCCTGCTTTATGTCTGTGCGTTTTTTTACTTATTTTATGGCAGACGTGTCTCGTCAAGGAAGGCATGTATGTGCTCAAAACCAACTCGGGAAAAAGGTTGCTTTGGCAAAAACTACATGACTGTTTGATTGACAAATGTAAAAACAGATCAAGGCTCTCAGTTTTCTTACCATGGCGTCCAGGGCACACACAGAATCCAACTTCTAACGTACTTCTGCGATGTTCAAAGAGCAAGATCGAGAAAATAAAAATAGAAATTATTTCTACTATCACCGCTCCCAGGAAAAAATAAATGAAAAAAGTAATATAATATACACCTCTTTAAAATGATAAATGTAAGCAGTCTTCCCTTAGCTTAATACTCTAATGGTACGGAAAACCAATTAACGCATTCCGATATCACTTCGATTGAAAAATGTGAAAACAAATTAAGGCTATCAGTTTTCTCACCATGGCGTCTATGCTGGTACACACAAAATCCAACTTCTCACGTACTTTTGAAATGTTCAAAGAGCCTTTGCAGTTAAACTCTCATTGAAAAGTTAGCGCGAGTCAGAAAAGAAAAGAGAGCTCGGCATTCGACATTTCTCGCACGTCATAACACTACTTAACACTTTAAAAATTCAGGCACACCATGCACCAACGTGTGCAAACTGTGGGAAACTGAACCGGGAGGCCGGTAAACCGTGGTAGAATCAAGTCTTCTTCAGTGCTTTTTTAATTAACGCTTTCATGAAGGAAAACAAATGAAAGCAATATCGGCTGGGGAAAAAAAGGAGAAATTTACCGAATTGGCTCTGCTTTACGGCAATGCGAAGTGGAGGCTCTTTAACACAGCGACCACACAATGTGATGGTTTCGCGCTCGGTGACGTCATGCCCCCCAGCAGATCGCCATCTCGCCGAAACCACCAAAAATACAAACGGCAAACGGAACAGCGTAATGTAGAATGGCACAGCGTACATACAAACAGTGTAGCGTTGCGTGAAATGGCTCAGCGTGATGTCACATGGCACAGCGTACACACGAATGGTGTAGCGTTACGTCACTAAACCGTTTGTGTGTACGCCGTACTATTCCACATTACGCTGACCTATTTCACGTAACGCTACGCTGTACCATTTGGCATTATGACGTACCATTTGACATTACGCCGAGCCATTTCGCATAGCGCTATACCATTTGTGTGTACGCTGTACCATTCCACATTACTCGGAGCCTTTTCATGCAAGGCTACACTGTTTGTATGTACGATGTACCATTCGTCATTATGCTGAGCCATTTTACCCAAAGCTACACCGTTTGTGCGTACGCTGTGCAACTCCATATTATCCTGAGTCATTTGACGCAAAGCTACACCGTTTGTGTACTGTATTGCAAATGAGCCGCTAGACTCTTTGCAATTTAGCTGGTCCATTTCACAATTTCATGTTCCAACTCGACATGGGCAACTAGACCGTTTATCATTTGGCTAAACTATTTATGTTTAGGCTGTTCTATTTCATGAAGGAAACCTAGACTGTCTATAATTTAGCCATGCCATTTCTTTATTAGCTATGCTATCCTGCAGCTGATCCTTAAACCATCTTTGTATTTACTGATCTATTTGACATCCTAGTATTTTTGGTGGTGACGGCCGCCCATTTGAGCCTTTTCCCGCAAAGCTACATTGTTTGTATGTACGATGTACCATTCGACATTGTGCTGAGCCATTTCACCCAAAGCTACACCGTTTGTGCGTACGCTGCGCTAGTCCGTATTAACCTGAGTCATTTGACACAAAGCTACACCGTTTGTGTACCGTATTGCAAATGAGCGCTAGACTATTCGCAATTTATCTGGTCCATTCCACAATTTCATGTTCCAACTCGACATCGGCAACTAGACCGTTTATCATTTGGCTAAACTATTTATGTTTAGGCTGTTCTATTTCATGAAGGAAACCTAGACTGTCTATAATTTGGCCATGCCATTCCTTTATTAGCTATGCTATCAGCAGCTGATCCTTAAACCATCTTTGTATTTACTGATCTACTTGACATCCTTGGATTTTTGGTGGTGACGGCCGCCTATACTTAAGACTTGTTGTATAAATCATTGCAACCCTCACTAAGCAACTAGTATATCTATATATGTGTTCTAATTATCGACCCTAGCTTCTTCGATGTTATTCTCTTTTTAAGTGGTTCCCGGAGATCCCATAATTGACAGGCGGGTCTCATACAAAATATATTCCTAGAAAGATTTAATGTCAATTCTTGGGAAGTCGAAAAGCAGCTGAAGCGTAACCTACGACCCATCTCCGGGAATAAACGATCGACAATGAATTGTGCTGATTCCTAATGTCTAAATGTCCAGTCGCAGCCCATAAAAGGTAAAGATTAGAAGAAAAGGGTAATGTAGAAGGAAAGCTGTCTGACAAACGCCTTTAAATTTATTATAAACTAACAGCATAGAAGAGGTGTCCCCTGTTGGAGAAACCCTCTATGATCCACAGAAATAAAGAAATCAACCTCATCTTCAGCGTCCCTCACTCCACCCCCCTCCCGTCACCTTGGACTTTGGCAAATCAATAAGTAAATCATATTGTCTCCACAGGTATTTTCAATATTCACTGTTATTACTGCTCTGGCCCGAGTTATGAAGAATGTCAAAGAAATCTTAAATTGGATGAATACGCTGACTACGCCGCATGTATGCAATATCATGTCAGATTCGACAACGGATCAGCGAAATTAGATTCCTTTTTCAAAGGGGTCATACCAAAACGTTTCTGTGAACAGTTCAGCAAAGGAAACATAACCAACATGTGCTACCACCCTTTCTATGAATGTAAAGCAAAGTGTTGCCATGAAGATTACTGCAACAAAGGAAATATTCTGGACACAGGTAGCCAAGCTTCCAGCTCCAGGAAGGCAGTTTTTATCAGCGATGGTGTGGTAGCCATGGGGTTGTTTTTGGGTGTGTCACTAACAGCCTTTAGTGTTAACTAGTCAGAAAACGTTTTGATGATTCTTGGAGTTGTAGTGTAAGTAACTTTATGTGGAATCTAGCAATTGAAATTAATGTGCAAAGAGTTTTTAGGTTGAATTTATGATGGGGTCCTCATGCAAACTCCGAAGCAAACCTGATTTTATTTGGATTTCGATCGGTCATTGATGACGCTGAACTTTTTTTCTGTTATGATAGGCTATTATGATTACTTAGGCTTTGATTTTCTACAGCCAAACTGCTCTGGACAACAATTTTTGTAAAATCGTCTTGTTTTAGTTTAGAATTATAATAAGCAAATTTTCATGTTGACTTTCATGTCTATTTTAACGAAACAAATATCAAAATATATACCAAAACTTGCCCAGATCAACCAATGGTATTTACTGTATTGTTTAGTATTATCGTGAAAAAAATGTAAACGTTTTATTCAATAAAATGATGAATATTTCAGAAAACCAGAGATATGAAACGGGATGCTTTATTTTCCTCAATTGAATAATGAAATAGTTGTTTTGCTAATTATCCGATTTGCTTTCTCTAGACTTTTACTCTCCTTTTTAAGATGGGATGGGGGTGAGAGGTACCTCCATGAACAGAAGTTGATTGTTACCCATTAAGGGGCATATTACCGAATCTTTTTAGGGAAGGGATTTCTCCTGATTCGATCTGAAAGGATATCAGACATGTTTTTTACTATCAAAATTGCAGCTTGTTATTAACCTTCACACGATTTAAAAATTCTTTCAAACTTCATTATTTCAACGTTAAGTCGTGTAATTCTAGATCTTTTAGTTCATATTCCCTTGATCGTGAATAATTTTCAGACTGGTAAACCATTTGGCAGGTATCCAAATATATTCACTTTACAGTCCTTTCACTAATTTTACCTAAACTGACAGTTTCTTGAAATATAAATCATCAATTCAGTAATTTGATATTTAGAAGTAGCCATGTAGATGACTCTTTCCAGACTACGCTAAAGAAGACCTTCATGTAATAGCTGACCCTATTTGGGACTAAGTCCTATAGCTCTAAAAGATGAGATAAATGTACGTGAGAAATAGAACGGCTTTAGAAAACGATAATAATTCTACACCTCAAACTGTGAGCTCTAACCTCAGTACACATCTGATCGACTTCTCGCTCGCGCATGCTCACAGAATGAACCGTAAAATTGCAAGGTAGTACCTGATGTAATTAATGTTTCTCCTCAACCGTTCTATTTTCATATTTATCGATATTGTTTGTTTCGAGGAAATGCGATGCAAATGCTTGTGTTCACTTTCGATAAATCTCTCGCGACTCTATGTTCGCTCGTGTTCTGAACATGCTCAACTTAAGATTAGGAGAATCAGATCTGAAAAGTTCTTCTAGATCAATATCAGTGGCTAACACACCCTCCTTTTTAGCCTATTTGCACCTACGATATCGGTAAATAAAGTATTATTTGATGCATTCTTTACCTCAAAATCTGAACTAGCTATGCTTTCCTTAACACCACATTGCCTCATACACTCACGTGTTTTGTTGCTTTGAATCCTGTGAGTTTTCTTGGCTATTTACGGCCAGTGGGCTCGTTTTCAGTTCCCCTGCTTTGCCCTCTGTATACTAACTATAATTTTAAAATAGAATTCTGATTATCTTCTTTCTTTATTGAGGGTAGCTCTTAGTATCCACATGTGACCCTCGGAAAAAAGACTGAACAAAATAGAACAAAGCAAAAAATTTATATCTGGTTATTGTAAGAAATACATTGTTCCGCACTAAGAAATAAATGAATTTTGTCTGTATGAGTGCTTTACTCCTAGAAATATTGAATTATCTAGATCTGTTTCGTGTATCCCCCGAGTGACAGAGCCGAATTAATGAAAAAATTTTCACAGAAATAGATTGGCAGCAGTTCAGTGCCTTAAAGAGACTGGTTTCGTTATCTGTTTTGCTGCCACTTGGATATATTTGACAAAAATTAAGCCGTTGATTTACCATGTTTTGAGGTTTTACAGATTTCATTGCTTTTTTAACTTTTCTTTTTGTCTCTTAATTTACCTTGTGAGCTATTTCGCTTCTGAATATATCAAAAAAGTTGAAATGGTAAATTGGCCACCGTTACGATTATAAAAGCTGATGTTTCGAACGTTAGCCCTTCGTCGGAGCGAAGCCCTTCGTCCTTCGTCACTCGCTCCGACGAAGGGCTAAAGCTCGAAACGTCAGCTTTTATAATCGTAACGGTGGCCAATTTACCATTTCAACTTTGTTGATATATTCAAGTTATTTCGTTACCCCCACCGACGCAGCCGCAAACAGTTTCTTTAGAAACTATCAGCCTTTATTCATTTCTATTTCGCTTCTGGTTTGGCTGCGTGAATCTTATTACGCATTTAACGCGCGGTTGAATTTAATTACTTGCTAGGGCAAAGATTGAATTTACAGCATCATTATTTTTTTAACTGTTCGGTTTTTATCTTACTTTAAAGAAATATTGTCTCGAAACCTCATGCATAGTGCTCCAGCTTACGCCTTTTAAGTTAATAAACAACTGGTCATTTCAGGGCACGTCACGCCATATTAGAAGGAGATGGTTAAAATTCTCACCATTTGACATCTACTTTATTACTCTTCAACGACCATGAGGTAGCTCTAACGAAACTTTGATTAATAAACAGAGCTTTAAAGATATTATGTTATCAACATGTTAAGTTATGGATGGAACATTCCCCACTATTAGATCGACCGTAACTGACGTCACGCGCCTCAAACTCTCACTCCTCATGCCCAGCTCACACGCTAATTTTAATCCAAGATGGCGATTGCGTGATATAGAGCTAGAGATAGCTATGGGTCCCGTAATGCTTCTTGTTACACTCTTCCGATCGAAACTTCTCTAAAAAAATACAGAGCACTGCTTCTTGCGTCTGTCAAAGGTAAGCATTATCGCTAAAATTGGACAAATCTTAAGGAAATTTCGAATTCAAATTTATTAGATCATCGAAGCCAAGAGAGGTAAGTTAAGCCCTGGTCAAACGGCGCATGATAGTCGATGATAGTTGAAGCGCGCGCTTCCGTTTGACCACCAACTATCATGCACTATCATCGACTATCACCAACTATCATTTATTTTGAGCTTGTTCAAATTCTTCATGATAGTTGATAATAGTTTTTCTCGTTTCACCAGGCGTATGATAGTTCATGATAGTTCTTGGTCAGCTGTTTTCCCCAAAAATCGGCGGGCTCGTTTAAAATGATCACCAAAAGCTCCTCGCGAGGCTCAGCTTTAGCTTGAGAAATTCGTTTTTATACCCAAGATAATAATGAGAAAGAAAATATTGAATACCAAGATTCTGGAGAAAGCGTCAACTCGCAGGAATTCGAAGAGACACCGCCGAAAAAACAGCGTTTCACTAAACGTTTAACGGCGAGATGGAGTAATGACCTGATATTACGTCTAATAGACGTACATTCCTCCAACAAATCGATTACTAGTAAGCAAGCTGCCACCCTCTTTTGTTGTAAATTCATACTTCAACAAGTTTGTTTGTCTCACGCAAAGCCATGTTAGTGTTCACATTTTACACGGAAAGAGCCTGGAACTAGCTGCTCGCGTGACTTTGCTCGCGCGACTGCCGCTGAACTATCATCAACTATCTCGAACTTTTTTGGCTGTTTGACCATGCAAATGATAGTTGGTGATAGTTGGTGATAGTTTGAAGAGAATCAACTATCATCGACTATCATGCGCCGTTTGACCAAGGCTTTACATTTATCGTACATGTTTTTTCTTAGGCTTCAGTGCACTTCCCTATTTTACCTATAACTGTATACTTAACAATTATTCACCGAAGTGAAGGTGTTTGGTGGTGCATATTTGCCGAATTGAGAAGCGGCGAGGTAAATATACCACACTGTAACTGGAGTGATTGTAACATCAGAACACCATGATGATAAAGACGACTTATTCGGTACGAATGATTTTGACGGTGTGTGGGTTGAAACTTAAAACAATAAATGAATACGAAATTACAACAATTGACTAGTAAAAGTGTCAGGAAAGAAATACACTGAACGAACTTGAAATGACAATACTTACATTGTTACGATTTCTAAGAAATTGCTGGACGAATATAAACTGCCTGAAGGCGAAATAAGGATAAACTGGAGTAACTGCTCAAAGCGAACTACTGTATGGCTAATGGAAGACTAAAGCTCTGAACTGAGAAAGACTAAGTTATATATGCAAAAATGACTAGCTAACTTAAAGTGTAATTAACGCCGATATTATGAAAGAAATTAATGAACAAAAATACATGACACAGAAACAGCGAAAAAATACTAACGAACGACGAGAAACAGTGACAACACAAAGAGACACCCTAATGATTGATTGAATGAGAAAAACAAAACAAAAAAAACATTCCGCACGCTAAGACCCTACACACGCAGAAACCAAAAAATAGTTTAGCTTTGTCAATCTATCAAAAAATGGTTGGAAATTCAATTGTTGACGCACGACTTTGTCTCTTCGCCTCCTTGGAAGTGAGTAGGCCATTTTACATTTGTATACTTAGTTTCCAAGCTTTTGATTTGGAGTGGCACTAAAGGTGACTTTGTTGTGATAGAGACCAGTATCTAGTTAGCATGATAACAAAGTAATTTACATTTGAAATGCAGCAACAGTTGTATTATAACAAGGTCACCCCAAGCCTCACTTCTGCTCAAAAGCTTGGCAACCAGGCACCCAATAACTTTGGAACAAGCCAATCAGTGCATGTGAAAAGCACTATTTACACTTAATGGGGTTATGTGGAAGTCTAGCTCAATAAACTCTCACTATTAAAACTGAATGAATTTCATTGCCTCACAATGATTATTACATTTTTTTACAGAGAAACTTTAACACCACCTTGTCCTGTTTCAAAAAAATATTTGTGCAGTTTTGAAGTGTAAAATGAGTACTTTGCCAACTCTGGATAGTCGAAAAACCACATACATCAGTGATCACGATAAATGTGGGGAAGAGGACATTTCTATCGTCACATACAATATTCTTGCAGATTTTTACATTCAAAGTGCTTTGACAAAGGACAGGTATAAGAATTGCCCTAAAGAATATGTTACACCAAAACAAGACAGGAGCTGCCCACGACACAAGCTACTAATGAGAGAGGTATGAAAGTAGTTTGGACATTTCTTTACAGGCAGTGTGAGATGCTGTTTGTCAGATGTCTAGAGTTGGTGCGAAAATATGGAATGGCATCCCCCCTGAAATTCGTAAGCTAAAGAAAGCACCTTTTAAAAGTGAGCTAACTCACTTGCTTTTGAAAATTCTTGAAATTGAGGAGATGAATGTTGACTTGCGCTACCTTGACCTTTCTAGCTTATATTTGTATTTCAACTGATTAGCTTTCTCTTTGACCTGTTAAAAACTCCCTTGTCTGACTGGCTCAGTTAAAACCTTTAACATGATTATCACTACTATTATTTATTATTTATTTTTATTTGCTCATTTATTTATTTATTTCATTGTTGCGTGTGTGTGTGTGTGTGTGTGTGTATGTGTGAGAGCCTATACAGTGTCTGTTTAGGTAGCCCGCCTAGAATAGCTCTGCTAACTGCGGGCTACAAAAGCCTTTATTTCTTTCATTTTAAAAAATAAAGTCAATGTTGTTGAGATGTATTTTGCATCTATTTTGTCAACTAAGAATTGGGGCTGTAATGGGAAAACATCTGCCTAAGGTCTCCATGGTGAGGTCTCCAATGGTGGGGTGGGCAGTTAAATTGAAGTGTGATACTTAGCAAGCATGAGCAATAGGAAATTTATTTCACAGCTAGAAATTTTTTGTAATCAATCAAATCAGTCAAGAATTTCTTTAGCTGGTGATCATTTCCTTTCTTCTCATGACCTTATTATGTTAGTCAGCCTTTGGGGTGAAAAGATTAATTAAGAGAGAATATTGAATTATTCAAATGATTTTGTTTTCACGTTCATCAGCTTCAGTGGTTAAATGGCGACATTGTCTGTCTACAAGAAGTGGACCCAGCCTACTTTGCAGAAATCCTTGAGGAAGACATGTTTTCTTTAGGGTATGAAGGGCTGTTTGTACAGAAGTGTCCCAGCACAGGTCGACAAGGTGTTGCATTGTTCTCCAAAACGGAGAAGTTTGAACTAGAACAGTCAAAAACCTTGGTTATCAATGAGGTTGCATCAGTTACCTCTATAGAGGCTGAGTGTCAACAGTTTGGAGAGGTTGTAATACTTGCAGCATTGAGGCATAAAAGTACCAATGTGGTGCTACTGACAGGTAAGATAATTTAGGATTGTTGGTTTCAAAAGTTTTGAAGATACTGACTTCTCTCTTCTCCCTTTGACCCCTAACAGTGACTGATATCTAATTTCTCCTCGCGATGTCGCCACTTAATCATACATTAAGATTACAGGAATAAAGAAAATGGTCACCAACTAAAGTAGCTCTTGATTGTTAATAAAATTCTATTTTTCAGAACTTTAGGAAATGTATAGAGAACAGAATAGAGAATGTAGGTACCGAAGTTAGGATAGAAATGGTTAATTGATTTGCTTTGATTATAACACTTAGAAAAATTGATTGGGATTATTGTATTTGGTTCTTGAGCCAAACACCCTGCCTCTGACTCTCCACCAGGGAGCGTAAATAGGTACAGCTGGCAAACAAGCAGGAAAGATTGAAAAAATACCAGGGATCAACCTGAAATAGACCAGCAACACATTCAAGATCAGATGCATTACTTGCACCTGTTTCAGGCTTCATAAAACTGGAAGACTGAGCTCCAGTTGTGTCAGCCAGTCACATCCCCGGTCATAGGTCTGAGGTTGTGCTGTACAGTGGATACCCTTGGGTTAGCCCAGTAACTTCCAAGAACTGGTTGTAAATTCTCCCTTCTAGCTGTTATAATAATAATAATAATGATAATAATAATAATAATAATGACCTTTATTAGTATACTTCCACATAGCGGCTCTTCACTACTAATATAAAAACTAACTATATACTTACAATAAATCAAAATTGATAAAATAGTGAATAATAAAAACTATACTAGATTATCCATTTCATGTCAGTATGTGTCTCTTAAGATTTATACAAAAAAGTGCATGGTCACTGCAATTCCTTAGCTCCGCTGGAAGCTTATTAAAAGCTTCTGCAGCTTGATCTTGTAGAGTGTTCTTCTCAATTTTGTTGGCAAGTTCTAATATTGGTGCAGCTAATGACCTAAGACTATATCCATTTACAACGTGTTGCTTGAGTTTTAGTGGAAAGTCCTCATTGTATAATGACTTGTGCGCTAGCTTAGCTATATTAAATTCTAAACGCTCTTTGATTGTGAGCCAACCTAGCTTTCTAACATCCTGGAGTCCAGCAAATTTAGTCAACACAAAACCTGCACACGTTAAGTTGAGAGGAAATTGAATGTTTTATTGTATTATAGTTTCTTATTTAGTTTGAAATGTGTCTTAGTATAATCATAAGTTGGCTAGATACTATTTTTTTAAGTAGATGACCCCACAAGCTTTTTAGCTTTAATTCTTATCGTGTATAAATAAAGATTCTACTACTACTACTACTACTACTACTACTACTACTACTACTACTACTACTACTACTACTACTACTGCTACTGCTACTGCTACTGCTACTGCTACTGCTACTGCTACTGCTACTGCTACTGCTACTGCTACTGCTACTGCTGCTGCTGCTGCTGCTGCTGCTACTGCTGCTACTGCTGCTACTACTGCTGCTACTACTGCTACTGCTACTACTACTGCTACTGCTACAGCCACTGCTACTGCTACTGCTACTGCTACTACTACTACTACTACTACTACGTGTTCTGTACTCTTTGAAGGCGTTTGGTCTGGTACTCTGGGAGAGGACTTAACACAACGTTACAATAATCCATTTAGAGAGTATAAGACTTTCCACCAGTCGTTTTCTTATGTGGTATGGTGCGAAGTTTTTTAGTTTCCGTAGTACAATGACAATGACAATAACTTTATTTATACTTGAATTTAAGATAGCAGTTAGTACTGCTAAAGCACCGTAACACGATGACAACAAATTCGTTATGTGTTCTTGCCATGTTAGTTCCTGATCCAGATAAACTCCCAAAAGCTTGGTGCTTGAGACTTTCTCATGTTTAGTGTCACCGCAGTATACATCTGCAGAAAAATCATTTAAAGAGTGTGCGCGCGCCAATTGTCTTGTAGAGAGAAGCATCCATTTGGTTTTTTTCCTTTTAAATTAGTAACAAGAATTTAGCCTGAGATCAAGATGACACCTGCTACTTGATAAGTTTTGAGTATTCTTTTTTCCTGTTTGCTGGATAATATATCATATTAGAAGGAGAAGATGCATGTTAATCATGTTAATTAATTTGTTTGCTTCCTGTTCAAGCTACCACTCACATTTTGTGGAAAGATCTCCTTGAACCTGTCACACAAATCTGTGAAGTGTCACTCGTCACACAAGCCATTCATGACATGGTCACGTCACTGAAGTCACAAGGGAAGCGTGTGGCTTATATCCTGTGTGGAGATTTCAACACTGAACCTCACTGTCCACCTTACAGTTTACTAACAAGTGGTCATCTAAGCAAAAGTGAATTCTGCAAACTCCAAACTGTTGATTACTTGCGATTCTCCGCAGATGTTCCAAAGCCAGAGCAGGTACCCATCTTCACGCACTAAATGATGTAGAGATTTTAAGTTGTGGTCAGTGAGGTATAATATTCTATCAACAGACAAAAGAAAAGATTTATTTCATCTTTCTGCTTCCAACTGTAGGTACACCCTGAGCAGATTGCTCTCTTAAGCAAAGTCAAGAACCATCTTCACTGTCCACTGACACCCCTGCAGAGTGCCTACAAGGTGGTCTTGGTATGTAGAGTGTCCCATGTCAGTCTTGATTTAGGTTATATTTTCTCAGGGATTTTTTTATTCTCAATATCGGTCTACTCAAGCCAGTATTGGGAGGAGTTTGAGACATTTCCAGACTTTTAATTGGTGGACGAGGCGTCGAACGAGGCTCAAAGCGAAATGTCTGGGCTACCATCGTGCCCAGTCCACTGACTCAACATCTCGACCTGGCCAGTACTAACACTAAGAAATCTCTTCGTGGCTCAGCTAAAATCAGCTAAGGTTGAATTAAAACCAGTTTTATAAGGTTGTCATTAGTGTTATGCTCGCAAGAAAAGGTTAGAATGGTTATGGCAGTAGGAAATATTTCCAATTCGTTTTTTCCTAAACGTTAATTGAGAGGATTTTGTAACATTGTTTGCAATAACATTGATATGTTCTTCTTCTTTTAGGGTTCTGAGCCCGAATGCACGAGTTTTGAGGATGATGCGAGCCGTCTTTGGACTCTTGACTACATTTGGTTTGATTCCGAAAATTTGCAAGTTACATCAGTGCTGGAAACCTTACCTGCGTCAGCAATCGCTGCGTACAGAGGCTTTCCTAATGAGTATTTTTCATCAGATCACTTTTCTCTAAAGGCGAGTTTCAAGCTCGTAGGAAAAAGTTAATGGGTCGGCAAAAATGAAAACAGCAAACTTCAAAGCTTTCTCTAAATGAAAATCAATTTTCGTCATCCTTTTTTAGTTATCTTTTTAAAAAAAAACAAACTATATGTTAGCGTATGGAGTGGTGTGTTTTGGTGTAGTGTGGGTTAGAAAGGCACTGACTTGAATGACACTCATTAGTTAGTGAGGCCGATTATGTCTGTAGTGCCGTAAGAAATTTTTCATACCTCATTTTACATCCAGTTCGGTCCGTACAGCCAGTCATTTTTTAGCTATCGGGTAAAAGGCCTTGTGTAACAAAGTAATTGCTCGTAATCTGCCAAATCAAACCATCCCTTGCCATTTTTTTATTTAAAATCAAGTTACCGTTTATGAGATCATGTTCAACACCGATTGTCTCCTCCATTTTCCTTCAAATTTTACTCAAAGTTCATGAATATGATATCAGTAATGTCCACATGTTCCCAGCTCGTTTAATTTATTAGTATTTGTTGTTTCTTCGTCAGGAGATCATGTTTATGTACTACGCTCAATAATTTCCTTTTCAAAGGCATACGTTTCCTTACAGATCACTATTGCTTGCTATTCACTGCTAATCTACTCTTCCTTTAAATCACCGTGATTAAAAAGGAAGCCTAGTTTGTGAAGCATTTTTGACCGAATGCGAGCACTTTTTGATTTACCTAATGGCTTTTTTTTTTTGTTGGTCCTTTATTAAACAGGCAATTTTCGATCACGTTTCGCCATTTTTTTTTTCTTTTTTCGCATTTTGCTTATGCGTTCGAAAAAAAAAATTAAGATGCTAGTACCAATTAGTTTTATTTTGGCAAAATCGAGCGGGCGAAATTTTATTTGTCTTTCCACGGTTTCAATTCGTCTTGCATTTATTCGTTTTTTTGGGAAATTATTTGATTACTTTTTGTATTTAAAATCTTATAACATTTTATAAGGAGGTTATATACATGAAAACCTCATAAAAGTCTTATCATTTTCAGAGTAACTGGGGTTTAAACATCTTTCAGAGTAGATTTCGCAGCCTAAGTATTCACTATTTGTTCTCTAGGAGGAAATTAGATCATTGTTCAGTTTGCGGAGAGAAAAGCAATAAAACAATTAAAAAAGCAGTAAAAAAATAAAAAAAGCAGTAAAAAAAATTAAAAAAGCAGTAAAAAAATAAAAAAAGCAGTAAATAAATAAAAAAAGCAGTAAATAAATAAAAAAAGCAGTAAAAAAATAAAAAAAGCAGAAAAAAAATAAAAAAAGCAGTAAAAAATAAAAAAAGCAGTAAAAAAATAAAAAAAGCAGCAAAAAAATTAAAAAAGCAGTAAAAAATTTAAAAAGCAGTAAAAAAATAAAAAAAGCAGTAAAAAAATATTGAGCTGAAGACTTGAATTTCAAATGAAGCGGAAATCAATCCATATTTAATTCTACAGTTTCCTTGTTACAGATATTTTAAAAAGTTAAAAAAAAAATGGGACTGTGAAGGAACTCAGTGTTTAATTGGAACATTTTGAACTCTTTGCTCTAACAGCTAGGCTTTCTAATTCTAACAAATAACTGTCATGAAGCGAGCAATTTAACACAAAGCATTAAGAGTTCTGAACGTTCCTGTTTTATGTGATTTTTACTAGCTGCGGCCTGCTGACTATTTGGGGAAATCGTTTTAAAACGTACGGGAAAATTTTACGTGCACTTGAAAGTCAAGTCTTACAAAGAGTATGTTGTTCAGCTATGAAATCGAATGTGTTTTCAGCCAAGTATTATGAGTAACCGTTAGATTTTCTTTGTCGCAAACTTATTTCATTTAATTAGCCGATGTAAAATGTAATTTCTGACGTTTGAGTGACATGGGAACGAATTAGTCAGAAATTAGTATTCTGAAGGCACGTTGAAGAGGTTCACGTGGTATCATGGTAGTTTGGGATTATCTAAGCGTCTCGCGGGAAAATTAAGTCATTCTAGGTTGGTAAGTCTTAGGTCCGACCACTTTCATTTTTTCTTATTTGATGTTATCTTGTTTTACAACTCTTTGTAAATTATCCCTACATTCATTGATTTTTCTGTGTGATCATTAGTGTAACTAGGTTAGTTACCCTTTCTACGGGGTATCGTGCTGCTGCATTAGAAGAGGAATACCTTTCCCCATATTTTTTGGCCACTTCTAAAGAGTGTTTTTTTTTTAGTTGTTTTTCGTATCTGGCATAGCAAAAGCTCTTTTTGTAGAAACCTTCAGTTTAGGGTTTTGTAGAACCGTTCAGATTGTATTAGGATGCGTATACTACAAGACTGGCTGACTCATCCTAAATAAACTTTTCTTATTACACGACTCGGGCAGTCAGAGGGCCAATAACTAAAATCAACCAATCAAAATGCTCTGTTGCCGGTCCGATATTCTCTAAGTATTGGACCGGGCACTGTCCCGAATGATACCGCACTTGTGTCCCTCTGAACTTCAGTCGTATAATAAATCTCTTATTAACCAAGCTTGCTTGGGGCCGTACTGGAAGAATATTGGCCCTCGGTCTTTTTTGTACGGACCTCGCTGCGCTCGGTCCGTACTGTCAAGACCTCGGGCCGATATTCTCCCAGTACGGCCCTCGCGCTTGGTTAATAAGATATATATATTGAATATCTCGT
The DNA here is from genome assembly GCF_964205215.1 of Stylophora pistillata. Taxonomy (NCBI): domain Eukaryota; kingdom Metazoa; phylum Cnidaria; class Anthozoa; order Scleractinia; family Pocilloporidae; genus Stylophora; species Stylophora pistillata. The sequence goes on from NC_142523.1 coordinate 172,976, forward strand.
CTGAGTGTGGTCAGAATATTTAGAAAAGCGGAAAGTTGCTGGACGTGTCAAATAAGGAGAAATTTGCTTTTGACACTCTGGAATAGGAGCTAAGCGCCTCACCGGATGATTATCAGTGAGGGACTGTAAAATAATAACTGCTTAAGCAGACTGATAATGCTTTAACGAGAGGACTTCATTACCGCTTAGTGTAGTTAAAATAAAGACTGAAAGTTATCTTTGTGGCTGTTACTCTTCATCATAAGGAGTGGGTAGGCGCAGAGTCGCCCTCACCTTGCGGGTTAAATCCAACTCATTGGCAAATTCTACACGCTTTGCTTATCCTATACAGAGTTCACCCGAATCACATGTGTTTCGTCCTTTTTGAGTTTGCTTGTTTGTTTGTTTGTTTTTTTTAAAAAAAAAACTCTAGGTTAGCGTATAGAGTGGTGTATTTTGGTGTAGTGTAATCTGATCAGCGCAATTTGGTGTATCTTCAAGCAATCTGATTGGTGCATCTTTTTTTTGGTGTATCTCAAAGCAATGTGGTTGGCGCAATTTTTTGGTGTATCGCAAACCAATCAGATTGTAGGATTTTTCGATGTCGCACCAATCAAAGCGTTTGTCAGCGAATCAACGCGTGACTCGGGGAGAGCGGTTCGCGATTTAAGGAAACGTACTAGTCGCGTTGGGAAAGCGGTGGAGTTGTTATCACTACGACTACGGTTATTTTTCGTTCTAAAGGAGACTGAGTGGAACATGAGAAAAATTTTGAATCAAATATTGCTTGAGATGTTGATGAGAGCAACTTCAGAATACCCGGCCAGTGTTGACTGTTATGAATAGATTGTTCCCGCGGTCCCGATGTCGAAAAATAATATTAAAAGAGAGAACATTTAAACCATTGGTCCCGCATTCGAGCTTTCCTGAATTCGAAGAATGATAAAATGGTACGGCCCTTAAACTAGTGCATCCGCAGTCCCGCGCTCACGAAGTCGAAGAATGATATAACGAGAGGGCCGTTTTAACTAGTGCTCCCGTAATTCCGCGCTTTTGAAGTCGAAGAATAATTAAAGGAAAGGTGAAGTTTACCTAGTGTTGACGCAGTCCCGCGATTACTTCATCTCGTTTTCTCGACTGAGGGATATTTCATTGCTAGACATGAATTCCTTAAAAACGACATCTACAAGAATTGTGAGCTCAATTTCCCATCGTAATGGCTGTCCTTCGTGAGGACTTTATCGCTATCATCTGTCGGGATTACTGAAGGTCGTCGGGAAATTTTTTCTACCCATTGCAAGTTAAAACGTGCATGTTTTGTGTACCGCTCCTTCATTTATAACGCACACACCGTCAGCTAATTATAAAGGCCTACCATGAATTTAGCACCAGATTTGAAACTAGTCGCCGAGAGGTTTGGAGGGGGTCTGGTGCTAATAATCACAGTGTCAGTGCTAAACCGGCCCTAGTCTACGGCTCGCATCGCTCGAGCATTGCTCAAGCTTTGCCGCGGACAAAGAAACGTTCGTCGCGAAGGGCTTATTATATGTGGTTGTTCGTTAACTGCCAAACTCAAATGATTGCCTGGCTCTGGAAATGGTAGTGACTCTAACTCCTTGACAAAAACTATTTTTAAACTTTCACTCGATCTGTAGGTGGATCTGAACATTACCTGTTCTTAGAGAAAAACAGGACTTTTGACGGTACCATCGTTTTTAAGCCATATCTAACTTGAAAATCCAAGAAAATCGTTATTTCATCGATACTACGCAGGGGTCAACACTCGCTGCGTGACTGTTGTCATGGTAAAATCACGAGAGCACGCATGTCTTGTATCACCAAAACAATAAACAAGGTGAAGGGAAAATTAAATACAGCATTGCCTTCGAAACTACGACATAGTATACGGGCTTTTAAATTATATTGGTTACACTTTCCTGAACGTAGACAACTTCTAAAAGCAGAGGATAAAGTGTCCTCGAATTAGTAGGGTCAATATGAAGAGATAATTTAATTTACTGTCTAACCTGCGGTCAGACGGACACACGCCCCTTGTAGGATTAGTTCAACATATGGGCTCTTCATAATTAACTGTGCTCCCTTTGACCAATTAACGCGTTAATAAAAATGAACTTCAGGAAGAGAAGTTTGGATGAATGAATGAATGAATTCCTTATTAAATTGCGCCTTTTCTATACAATATTCAAAGGCGCAGTACCCCCCATCAATTTGATAGACACTTCACAAAGATAGACCACAACACAGGGCACTACGTCCCCTACTCTTTTCGAACAGTGTGTGGGTTCTTTAACGTCCCACAATTTTCTTTTTTTTTTTTTTTTACATACAAGGGCTTGTGAGACGGGACCTCCATTTATCGTCCCTATCCGAGAAGACTAGAGAGTCTAACCATTTGCAGATATTATTACAAAGGCAGCACTTTCTTCTCAGTTATTTAAAGACCCTGAGTGTTGGTCCGGCCGGATTTGAACTCCCGACCTCCCGCACAACAGTCCGGCGCTCTACCAATTGAGCTAACCGGGAGGCGCTTTGTGATGTTTGGAAGAGAACCTCCAGCGGCATGTCCCTGATAACCTATTCCAGCTGGAAAATGAGAGAGCAGAAGTTTTTGATGCTTTAGAAAAATTAAGAACACTTTAATAATTCGTACTATTTTTTTTTCTTCGATTTGATGTCATTTACAGAGACTTAAATTATTGGCTTTATACACATTGCACCGAAGTCAAGCGAAAACTACTGACAGCAGTATCGACTGAAATGACGGAGAATGTGAAAAGTCGGTTCACCACATCACTAACTTTCACCTTCTCCGCTTGTAAATATTCCAGAAGATTTGAATTGTGTAACTACGTAGTTCTTCAGAGCTGAACGCCAATCAGAGGCTCACCTCCAGAGGAAAGAAGGTCATTATTATTTCTGGCTTATGAACAGCTATTTGTCACCCACGAGACAAAATATTCTTTCTAACAGGGCGTCGGACACAAGAAATAGTAGGCGTTTTACTTTCCCCTAAAATTGTCATGGGTTGTGCCAATTACAAAAACGTAAATGCCCCCGACTTCGCATTCCTGTCATTCGACGATCTCATGTTTGGCAAGTCATGGCTGACTAACATGATTTACATTCATGAATATCGGATAATTTCATCTTTTATTTACAAACCACTTTCTCTTGCCAATCCTTGATTTGCCGAAAAAATGTTTCGATAGTTATGGTTAATGGCAAAGATGTTGAAATTATTAGCGAAAACGGGAAATTGGACTTTGAGAAACTCGCCCGTTTTGATATCTACTATTTCCAAAGGATATGACCCGTATGCCTGTGTTTTGGGACGTTTTTGGTCTTCTTTACAATAAAAGAATGACATATTTTTTATTTTCAACAGAATTGTTGGTCTCACGTAGAATACATTTAGCTGTCAGCGTTACATTATACTTTTGTAACTTCCGTTCATAGCAAATTCAATGATAGGTCACGCTCTTCTGTTTGTCACGAAAAACCGGAAATTCCCCGTACTTGCAGTTTTGTGAGTTGTGGTGCCTCAAAGAATTTCAGAGATCATTAGGAGTAGAATTTTTGTGCTTTTTATCTCAGTCAATCATTCTGTTTATTCTTAGGATACTTAAGTGTTTTGATTATTTTTTGAAGACGTCAGGTATCTAGAAATGTGAAAAATTTATTACTGCCATTGTCGAAATGTAATGGGCGACTGGATACTAAAGCTGTTCTCAAATATCGTTGGCCATGAGTCGAACATGGGAAAATGAAAGGCGTATGCACACCATTTCCTGACAACAGTCACGAAACTTTCGAGTGATAAAACCGGATTAATGGGCACGGCCAATGGTGTGAGAATCATGCGTGGTTTCTGACGGATTTTACTACCGGTTTTCTCACTATGGTGCTCCAGTCTTCGCTTGTCTTGTGCCCGATTAGGATGTCACAGAAATTTGTTAATCTCACACTGAGATTGCTTGTATTTGCGCTGGTTCTTTTGGTGGAAAGTAAAAAAAGTACTTTCAATATCACAAGATACACAGAAGGTGATGTTTTTCAGAACATAAACTCTTCCAGATCTTGTAATGAGAGTGGAGCGAGATGCGTCCTCGATGGAGAAAACTCGCCATTTTGCGGATTCAATTGTTGTTATTGTAAGTGTGAGAGAAACAAACCAACCTATCTTCAAAACAACGGGACTTGTCTCTCCGACACGCAACTGATGTCCATTTTCAAAGCTGAAAGTGTTATTCAAGGTAAGTTATTGATGTATGTGGAGAATCTGTTTCAAGTCTCGACGAGTCGTTTATCGACACGGCACAAGCAGGTCATGTCGTCAATGTCGTCGGAATCTGTAGTGGTTCGACTCCTTCGCTCGGATCCGAGGATCCGCCGGCATTCGCCTGCTATTACTTTTTAGATGTCTTATTTTGATTTTGTTTTATCCGTTCTGTGCCTCCTCAAACACCAGTATTTACGTTCAACCACAGTCTCTATTTTGCTGTATACATATGGAACACACATGGCGACATTACACAACTGACTGAAACGCTAAGAAGCGATGATTGGATTCGATAGAAGTCATGATTGCTTCTTCAGTTGCCAGATCACTGTTCATTATATACGCTGGTATTTCGATCATACCGATTTTTTTTTTGCAAATGTCTCAAACAGCTGATAGCAAATACTCATAACACGCCAAATCTGAAAACACCTTTATTGTTTTTTTCTGTTTTGCTTCAACAAAGCACTTGGAATGTTTTCTGATCTATGTGTATATTATATATTAGGAGGTCTTTAGACAAGGCTATCGATTGTTCTGGCAAGCGATCAGATTTGTCGCAATAAGTCTGTAAAGTAGTAAAGCTTTTTAAATACGCTATTTCGGGTTACTTATCCAACTCTGTTGATTATATCGAGTAAATCGAAATGTTCATTCTGGAGAATAGTGGTAAGAATTTGACTTGTACCCGAGTGATATGTAACTATGCACAGAAAACGTTTGATCGAACCTTCCACAAAGTTTTCGTGATGGACTCCCTGAGGGAAATGAATGAAACGTTGATGGCTACAGGCGTCGCTCTGATGTCATTTATAAAGTGTATTTATTCAACCATAGATTGTTATTACTATTGTGGTTTGATTGACAAATTTCAAAAACGTTTAACTTAGAAGGGTAGAAGGAATCGTATGATACTACATCAACATGCCGAAATGTTTGGAAGGTTTTCGGAAAAAATCGGAATCTTTAACTGATAAAGCCGGTTATAGGATATCATTCTGCGGAAACGCTGGCGGAAAGTTGATACACCATTGCTCTCATTATTTACAGTTTATGTGAAAGTCGTAATCTCCTTGTAATTCTCAACGTCGGAAATGCGGGATGCAATAGGAAATGTCCAAGATATTACATGTTTGGGTAAATAACTGGGTCCTCCGCTGTAGAAATATGATTTTTTTTTTCCAAATGCGACTGGAAAGTGTTCCAAAAAAACAACCTCTTTCCCAGGCTCCTATCTTTCTATCTCTACTAAGAAAGCCTTCGAGTAAGATTTTCCGAGGGAAGAAGACAACGCACTTGGGGAAGGGGTTGTTCAAGCAAACTCCTATGAATTGTAGTGCCATATTCTAGAGTGCAGCAAACGCTCTCTTAAAAATTTGCCACTCTGATCTGTTTTGGTTCGTCACACAATCTCTCTTAATAAATGACCAACTAACGCCCGGTTGAGATAAAACATGGATATATTTTACACTTGACACTCACATTCTTTCCCTGATCTGTCCTTACGTGTGCCTTGACAGAGCATTTTTCATCATTCCTCTCAAACGCGGTAGGGACGCAATTTAAACTGTTGTAAAGTTGGAGAGCGTCTTATTCAAACTTGGCGATGATTGAATCTTTACTCCAGCCCAGCAGGAGTAGTTTGGTTATTCGTCTCAAAAGAGACAGGGACGCGTTTAAAAATTGTTTCAAAGCTGGAGAGCGCCTTATAGTGCTTGGCGCTGGTCGAAGCAAGCTATTAATCTATGATTTTTGTGCTTGTTAGGTTGTGATTACCGTGCAGTTGTCGGCGAGAGTTATCGTCAGTGTTATGGTCAAGTTCTCACTACTCTTAACACAAGACATCCCGGGAACAGAAGCGTTTATTTATGTCCGTGGAACAAGAAAAATACTGAAGCCCTCCTTCATTTTAAACTTGCCAAGGAATTGTCGAGATGCGAGATACTAGCGAAGGAATCGTTTTATCTTGATGGCAGCTGGATAAACTTTCTAACTGATAAGGAACCACTTTCGACACTATCTGTGAAAACTAATCCACATCCTTCGTATGAAAAGACAGACGAGTTATTTCTCAAAGTAAGTTCTATGCATCTTTGGACACAATGTCAAAGCCAAAGGCAGTATAGCAAACCCCTCTACTTTTTTACAAAAAAGGTGAACACGCTATCTTTATCAGGTACGAAAAAGTGCCCATGATCGTTGGATTGGTGTTTAAGAGGCTGTTATGTCCCTGTCGTGAGGAAAGACTGAGATAATCCTTGGAATTCTGCAGAAAAATTGTTCGATGGGTCTGTGAGCAAACCCGTGTCTTCTTCTCCCTAACCAAGGAGATAGTAGGCACAACTTTTGCACTTTTTCATCACTTGTCTATGTCCTTGTTCTCGTGATTCAGAAAAAAGGATAAATAGTCTTTCGGGATTGAAAAGCAGCCTTTTGTCTTTCAGTCGTATGCATGAGAGAACTTCTGTAGTTATGTTATGTTGATGTAGTGTACTGCGAAAATCTTATTTATCTCACCATCTTTTTGTTTATCATTCGTGAAGTGGACTAAAGACATTGGAAGACAGTACGATGGACGCATTTTCTCTCTCAAGCTGCAGTGTCATAGAGACGAAGGAAATGTTTTAAAGTCTTGCGTGTATTTCAAGAAAAATGGATTTCGTAAGTATGACGCCCTTTAATTCCCCAATATCGCAGAACTACACGGCTATTAAATGACTGGAAACAGTTTTAAAACCAATTTATCTCCAAAACAATGACTGTCGCACTGGCTTGCTGCGAGTCTCCATAAACCGAACTCTTTCTTGGTTGATAATGTAATTATGCATATTTTTCGCTTTCTATAGTTACTGACGTTAAACCAACCTCAAGGCCATTGGTTAAAAGTGCCCGCGTTACAAGTACTCCAGTCCAGCGAAACGCAACAAAAGGTGCAGAGACGACGTCATCAGCTTCGACAGGAATCAATATTGTTTCATCAACTGCGCATACTCAGATCATTTTTGTAACGTCAATCAAAGGCCACCAACAGAAGTTCAACATAGTTTTCATTGCCCTGGTGGCTCTGGGTTGTGCGTTAATTGTCGTACTAGCCTGCGTGGTCGTAATTTGCTTGATGTGGAAACGAAAAAGGTATGTTGGGTTATTATCAACCTCATTTCCAGAGCTTTTCTCCCTCCCGCTCCTTGGAGCAAGGGAGAATTGGTAAAGGGGTCAAATATATTTGGGAATCACTTTCTTTTTTATTAAACTACGATATACGTTCCTAATGCTCCTTTGCAGCATTAGGCATGGTAATTCCCATTGCTAAAATTGCGTTGACTTGCCATACAATCTTCAATGAACCATTGAACGCGCTGTACACAGTTTCGGTAGTTAATAACATGTTAAAACCGAACAACTCTCTTAACTCCCTCTTTCGTTTTCCGAAGTTTTGATGCTGGATATTAAAAATCCTATCCTCTCATACAGATATAACGTAATCTAAAGTTAATGTTGTGCTAATCAGAAGTTCTATAGACCAATTTCATGATGTAGATTTTGTGTCATTTTGTTTTACAGAGGTCTTGCAATAGTGAAAGGGATCAAAGCTGGTAAGATTCTGTTTAAGATGTAAAAAAATAAATTGAAAAATAAAACTATTTAAGGTATTGGTGATGTAGACTTTGCTAACCACAGCAACTCCTTCCCCAGTTCTCGAGGGAGGGGCTTGGGATTGACCCACCTACCCTCCAGGAGGAGTAACAATACCCATAATTTCCTCGCACAACCCCAGCGTTTCTTAAATGTGTTCGGACTTGTGCAATAGATTGTGTTATGAAAAGGGTTGTGCTTGGTCATCGTGGTGAAGTATAATAACAATAAAGTGTTATCGTTTGTCTCACGATGTGGTGACTTATGATGCGAATCGCGACGATTGTTTTAACTTATAAAACATTGAATGAAACCTGTCAAGACTTCCTAGGGTTTCGGGATTCTTAGGGGGTACCATGACTTGATTTTTAAGTTTGAGATAAGAAAGCTAACCAATTTTGCCCCTTCCCATCAGCAAGCAACCCTGTTTATGAGAAAGGTGCTTCGGACACATTAAAAATGGCGAAACTCTCGGTTAAAAGTGACGAAGAAGAGGAGGAAGGTCCGGAGTATCAGCCGCTGGTGGAGAACACCAAGTCACCTGAGCGCAAAGACAGTCTATCGGGCTACAGGACACTGTCTGTCGGTCAGAGACCCGATAACAGTAACAATCCAGGGCTTCGTTCGTCCAATTACCTCAGTTTAATACAAGATGAACCCGAAAACGAAAGAGACTATCAGACACTGGTTGACGACACCAGTCCACAGGTCAGTGAAAACTTAACTCTAATTGTTAAACATCACTTCTCCAAAATGATTGCAATTTATTTCTTTAATCCTAGTTTTGGGAATTTAGTCGTCTATGCATATTCAGTTCTGAGTGGTTTTTCATTTTGGGTTGTCGCCTCACACTCGTTAAAACGATGAATTACAAAAATATCAATTAGGGGATCATTAGTTGATTCAATATTAAATTCTCCAAACTAACATCATAAGAATTGTATGGCAGACAGTAAAGAGAATTATCAGTGAGATCTTGGAGTGAAAGGGTTAAAGTGCCTTTTCTCGTGTTTGACATGAAACTTAATATTTTTCTTTAGAAACTGGAGACCGTTGATGAAGAAATAATTCCAGAATATCAAGAACTAGAAGAGAGAACTGAAAGTGAAGGTGAGTGAAGTTGTTCTCCTTTTCATCAGTGGTAGGTCCAATTCATGTTAGGACACGTGGTGCAGGGTGAGGTCTAATGCATGTTGGGAGACGTGCTGCAGGGTGAGGTCCAATTCATGTTAGGACACGGGGTGCAGGGTGAGGTCCAATTTATGTTAGGACACGGGGTGCAGGGTGAGGTCCAATTCATGTTAGGACACGGGGTGCAGGGTGAGGTCCAATTTATGTTAGGAGACGTGCTGCAGGGTGAGGTCCAATTCATGTTAGGATAACTCTGGCTCAGGAGTTACCTTACCTACCAATTTATTTTTAAGAGACCTTTATCCTCTCTTGTGCCTTTTTTTTTTTACAAGAGTTATCATTTTTTTAGATTCATTTGAAACGTCTCCTCACCAGTCTATGGATTCTTGCCTGGATTATGAAGAACCTCCAGCGGAGGCGATTTTGAAGAAAATAAAACATCCTTCAACGAGAAAACAACCCGTAAATGGTTTGTCTTCAGATTTCCACGATTACGATGAACCAGAAGGTGTTATTGTACTATCGCATAATGAGGAAAATCATGACCCGGTAATAAAAGACAATACCGACTTCCACGATTATGCCGACCTAGATGACCAGGCAATAATTGACAATATTCACTTTCACGATTACGCTGACCCGGATGATGATAATGATGATGAGGTGGATAACAAGAACTGTCACGTGGTACTTGATGAATATTCTTCGTGCCACCATGACTATGCTGATCCTGATGAATAACAAAAGTCACGTAATTTTTTAAAATGTCTAGAGTGATGCTAGGTATGTTAAAACATCGTGCTGTCAGAACGCGCGACCAGCATAGGGTTCTCAACAGGATTCATCGCAGTGAAATTTGGAAACTGTTCCCAAATTCGACAGCATAGTTCTTAAAAAAAAAACCTCTGTCTGCTGGCTAACAAGATATTTTCTCATTCCGCTTTTTCCACAAAATGTCCCAGTCTACGTTCTTCCTGAAACAGAATCGAAGATTGAGAACAACTGACATGCAGGCAAATTGACTTCAAAGATTATCCACGTTGAGTCGTAGCTTGGCTAATTTAAAGCCTCGTTATTGTTTGTGGCTGTGTCAACCACAATTTAAAATTTTCTCGTGTATGCTCAGTAACAGAAGTTGCTGGCGAGAACACGCCTGCTGCTTTCTTGCGGTTTCTGATTGGTCACCGAGAATCTGAAGACCTTCGTTACTAGTGATTCAACCAACAGCTCCAACGTCCTTGTAGACAAAAAGAACAGCCCTTTTCAATGACGTGAACTCTTCAATGGAAGACATGTGAGGGATGCGGTTTTAAGGGCGACTGAGTTTTTGATAAAGACTCAGCGACAAGTTCTTCTGAACAAGACACCAGAACCAGAGAAACGACTCTAACTTATGCTGAAACTTACTTTTGTATTCGTAAACTAGCAAGATGTATTTAATCGAGAATGTAAAATAATTTCGGCGGTAAAACTTTCAGTTATCTTTTCTTTCAAAAACGGAAGACGTTTGCTTTGCTTTCGCAAGACAGATTTTAGGTCTTCAGGCATCGTTTTAGATGTTTGAAGGAAGACTGTTTTATGGATATCGAATCTATATTCGTACACAGTAACTTTGATAACCCTTGTGAGATAAATAAGAATGATTTAATGATAAATTTCGTCCTGGAAAATTTACTCTCTATAAACACTTTAACCGATAACAGTGATTGGCATCTTTTTTCTTCCCACAGCATCACTGTTGCATATCAGTGACCCCTAAGAGCGACCAGCATCTAAATTCTCCATACAATATCACTACTGAATCACACATTAAGGTCAAGAGAATAAAAGAAATGATCACCAGCTGAAGAAGCTCTTGATTTTTAATCAAATTCTCCTTGTTAGCACCGCACGAAATGTTTGAGGAGATTGTGGAGAATGTGCATACCGATCTAAGGGTGTAACGGGTTTAAATGGTTCTATTTTCGCGCGAAGTGAATTCTAACCCGATGAGAAGCTAATGAGAGACACATACGTGCAATTTCTTTAGTAGAAGATTAGAAGCTTCAGAATATAATGAAAGACGAGTGCTCCCAATGAGGTTAATGTAGTGAGACATGACATAAGTCGGCGAAATGTTTTCCAAAGTCCGTTGATCAATTTTGACGTCAGCCTCTCAGATTAATATTAATTCCTTTAATCGTGTCGATCACGAGGTCGTATGAGAATAAACTACCACAAGGGACATGCTACAGTAAAACAACAATTATAACACAGATTCGATAACCAAAAACATTTTTGCGTAGATTAGAACAAGCTAAGAACTTACGCAATTTGTCGTAGACAAATCGCCAAACTCTTTAAGTGTGGTTTCTGGCGGTGCAATCTAGTGTCAATTGCCTATAATTAGCAGATTACATTAAAAGAGGCTACTTGAAATGAATTTTTGCTTATTGGAGTGCTATGTTGGTTCCTGAAAAACGAGGTCAAATATGCGACCACTACTCAATATGGAACAAAATCATTATTTTTTTCAGTAGAGCACTCATCACATTGAATGTCCTTGGCTAAATCTGTGACCTCAAATCTCGGTTTTGTTTTTTCTCTTTTCGTTTTTTATTTTTTATTTTTACTCGTTCGTTTGTCTTGGGCGCAGAAATGGGACCGTACGAAACTTAAAACTGCAACTTTTATTAAACGAGACGAAACGAAACAAAATCAATGAAAAGAAACGTCATATTGAAGTTTTTCAATCATCTTGGCGATATTAGAAGATGATTGTTATTCGTCGCTTCAAACTGGGTCTGTGCCTATCACAGTCTACGACAATCTCACGGAGAATATAACTTATACGCACTAACTTTCTCATATCGCGCCCTGTGAGCACCCCAAACGAGCCTGTTCCGTGAAACAGTTTTAAGGAACAAAAAAACCCTGAAAACCTTGGTACTCTAGTGTGGAAGTAATCGATAAAATCTTAACAACAAGTCAAGTTATGGCTTTTTCCAAGACAAAAGTGGAGTCTTTCTTTGTTGTTATTTTGATCCAAGCTTTAGCTGTTTCGAGTGAAAATTTAACTACACCGACCATAAGCTCTGAAGGTGAGTAAAACGTTTTGTGAAGTCAATGAGTGACACGGTTCGACTTGTTCGGATCGGCGTAAGTTGTTATCGGTTTTGAAATGTTTGCGGTATTTGTTATTCACTCTGTTTTGAGTTTGCCTGGCTAAAACTTGCAAAGTTGATCTTCATTTGTATAATCAGCCAGCAAGGTCCAAGTCAGGGCAAAAGCGCCACCAAAACAGCGGTGACACAATAACTGCACTAGCAACGTATGTATATAATGACGACTTTAATTAACTTAACAAAATTTTTAACGTTTTACACCACGAAGCAAAAGTCGGATTTTTTTGAGAAATTAATATAAACCACCATGCATTTGGCTTTCATAAAACTAGTTTCTCATTTGGAATATTGACTAAAGGACTTACAAAGAACTTTATCCCGAGCTCTTGAGGTATTGATTCGAGGAACAATACTTCGCTCTTTTCCAATATTCGTACTTTCAATTCAAGCGTGACGTTGGTTATTGTAATATATTTAAACGCCGGAAAGTGAACTATTAACTATAGCTAAAACGATCAGAGGTTTGAAGAAGGTCGTCTTTCGCTGAATACCTATCAGAAATGTAGGTTCAAACTAGAAGCAATGAACAGTGCATGTCATTGCAAAAAAAAAAAGAAAAGAAAGAAAGAAAAAAAAGAAAAACCGACAGAACTTTTCTGTAATCCTAAAAGAAAGCAACATATTCATGTCGAGTACCGGCTTTACGATCGTATGAAAAAACTGTTAGCCAGTAGAAAGGATATAAAAAGACAGAAACAACCGGGCGAAAAAAGATCAATTCAAATTTTGACCGTTGAGGTCAGTGAGAAATTTTCTTTTGGTACTCGAAGCCCATTTTAAAATGAATTCAAGTAGGGAGACTAGATTACTGATTCTACAGTATGTACAATTTTGCAAAGAAAGTCTTCTATTAATCAATAAACGTTCCTCTTTATGAAAAGTTAGCTCTGAGTACTCTGTCAGATGAAAAGCAAATACAGAATTAGTTGGTAAATCTTGGTGACATGTCTGTTCAAAGTCTACTTTCCCCTTTACTGTCACAATATGAAAGAATCAGACAAGTGGCGTTGATAGAATGACGAAATCTCCTAGACGCTATATAGTCTCTTGAAATCGAATTGTCAAATATATTCCAAAAAAATATTGCAAAATTGGTGCGAAGATACTATTTTTGAAATGATTTAGAAGTTTACTTCAGTCGCTTGTTAATCCCTTAAGACAAAGGCACTACAATATTTTTTTTCTGAGGGGATTAGCTGTCATGTGATAAATTATCATTGACAATAGCTGGCGATCTAAAGGGAGCTAATCATTATTCGATGAGTCTTTTGGCCACGTGCAAGATCCATATATCAATATTCTAACATGACTCAAGATCGTCAACTTGCAATTTTCTAAATTAATAAAGGCTGATAGTTTCTAAAGAAACTGTTTGGGGCTGCGTCGGTGGGTGTAACGAAATAATTTGAATATATCAACAAAGTTGAAATGGTAAATTGGCCACAGTTACGGTTAGGAATAGCTGACGTTTCGAGCGTTAGCCCTTCGTGGGAGCTCCGACGAAGGGCTAACGCTCGAAACGTCAGCTTTTATAATCGTAACGCGGGCCAATTTACCATTTCAACTTTGTTGATATATTCAAATTATTTTCTAAATTAGTTGAGTTCTCCATGGTTATAACTTGAGCACATCATTTCTTAAGTCTGGCGAAACAACAAAAGATGACTAATGACCTCATTTATACGCACAATATTTTGTCTCTTCTGAAGAGAGAAGGCGCCCGTTTGCGTCAATGAAATATATCAGACAGTTTATAAATCAATAATGCTACAAATTTGTTAATATTTATCCTAAGAGTACAAGAGTCAAATCCTGTACATGTGAATACGCATCCTAGAAACTTCCCCAGATGTCATTTTACTTTTTACGTTTAACCAGAGTAAACATAAAGAATTAAGCACTCCAGATTCATCGCCAAGAGCAATACGACTGGTCAGAGTACAGAAAGTAGGTTAAAGTCATTTCCAGAATTTCAAAGTGAGACATCTCTCGAACACGTGAAAGTTAGTTGGCTTCAGCAATGCGAGAAGGACTTTGTAAGGTGGTTTGGATCAGGAGGGCTGCTGTACTTTACATTTTTGCTGCCTGTCACTTTTTATGTGTTGAACTGGCAACGGCTCAACCTCCCTTAAGCATTATGCCGTCAGCTTCACCTGTAAAGTTTGGGATAAGTAGAGACACTCAAGCTGATGGAATAAAGGCTGGCGAGTTCTCAGAGGTAACCATCGGTATGTATGAAAGACTGAAATCCATTCCAGGTCCCCAAGCTTCAACGACAGCAACAACAATGACCATGTCCACAATTCCAGCAAAAGTCGACGCCAGCCCTAGACCCGCTCCCAAAGAGAGCTCTTCGACAATGTCTGTCGAACCAAGTAAAAATGGCTTAATGGTAACATTACCTATCGTGACGTCATATTTGGTCAACGTGCAGATTACGTCATCAAAGTCTACAGTCGTTGATTACCTTACTCCAGAACGAGAAATAAGAGGGACACCTCATAATGAATTGACTTTAAAGACGTCATCTTCTCCCAAGCAAGTTGTGAGTTCATTCGAGGGTTTGAGAATAAAGACATCAAAAGCTGGTGAACAAAAGAGTTATTCCTCTGTTAGGTCAGGTCTGTCAAAACAAATGTGGCTTACCCAGGTCAAGGAGGCAATACCAGCTTCTCCAGTATTTGAAACTACGGTTTCCCCAAGCCTGAAGAGGCAAAGTAGCTCCCTTCCATCACCCTCATCTCAAACCAGGGACCAAAGGGCATCTTGGTCAACTTTGAAAAAAGAACCCTCCTCATTTTCAAGCAAACAAGCTTCTTCTTATCATAAGTCTTCGCTAGTAAAAATATCTCGAAACGAATCCTATCCTTCTGCATCCTCAGGCACGAGGTCTTTGCGTAATTTTGAGGTCGAGACCACTATTGTTGTTCTTGAAAAAATGAACTCTTCTTCACCCTCTTCCTCTCCAATCAAAATACCTATGTCTTCACGAGTCAGGGAGGAATTCACCTCGTCGAAAGTCTTAGATTTGAAGGCATCCTCCGCCCTCAAGGAACAAGCTCCTTCCACGACAAAGATATCATTATCTTCGTCTCCAACCAGACTAAACTCGTTCTTTCCAGCGGCTACCAGCCTAATATCGCCTTTTGCTACAGAAAGAACGATTTCTCTCACCACTGTGACAATGACTCAAACCTTAAGTAGAGGCGAATCACTGAGCCAGACCGGTGAGTCAATATATTCTCAAACAGAGGAAGGAATGAAGTCATCCCAAGCAGTGAAAACGGTTACGTCATCATACGTAAAAGGACGCATGACCACAAACACGACAAAAGCTGCCACGCAAGTTATCGTAGAACCGTCACCGTGGGAACTGAGCCATAAGACATCGTCTCAGTCCTCCAGGCAAACTACATCATCCTCATTACCACAGTTAAAAGACGACATGATAGCATCACTCAAACTTAAAGATTCTACCATGAACGCCCTGGTCATTTCTTCTTCACCAAAGGAGACCCTACTTACTTCCCATATGGATTGTAAGCTACTGACCTTCATGTTTACCTATCTATGCAAATCGATTAAAGTAATTTTTAATGGTTAATGTGATGGTACTCCCTAAACTGACGTAGAAATTCACATCAATTCCCGTTCCCTAACATTTAAGGGTGTATGGAAACTCCTTACCTTTAAACAGAGAATATCGCAAATGAGAAATCTTTTGAAAACTTACTTTTCTTTCTGATTGTAGATTTGATTAGTACCTCTCTTCCTTTGACCGTCGAAGCTCTGATGCCATCTACACCAGCATCAACCGAGGAGGCGAGGGCTAACACGCAGTCCTCGACTGAGAAAAATCCGATGTCTTCGGAAGCGAATGTCCCAGTCACAAAACCAGTCAAACAATCAACATCGCACACAACACAAATGGAAACCAAACCAGTAACAGGACACCCACCCACCCACCACAGTGCATCCACTCACCGCAGCGAACCCACCCACCACAGCAAGCCCACCCACCACGGAGAATCAAATGACACGCATATAAACAATAGTAATCCCGGCGGCAAGCATGGTAAAATGGGTCATCCTCACGAGCCTTCTGATGCAGACGCTTTGACTGAGGGGAAAAAAATTAACGAAGGCTGGCAGATTTCCATTTACATTGTGGTTTCTCTTATAACTGGGATTGTTGCATTTGTAGTAGTTATGGTGGTTAAAAGCAACCGCGAGATGAGGTTGGTTTTTTATGTTTGAAATTTTATGTTAACAGGAGAGTCTCAAATGGGGTTAATAGTCAGCCGCAAAACAGCCATAAAATGTGGCCGTTTTGCGTGAAGAAAGAAGAAATTTTCCTGTCTACAAAGTGTCGTTTTTTGTCATTTTAGGTTAACGGTAATCGTAAAATTGCCAAACTTTTTACCGTTAGCCGCAAAAGCCAACACCCCATTCAGACCCTCTTATAGGGTGATTCGACCTCCACACACCCGACCCCCCTGCTCTTCTTGTCCTCGTCGTTCCAATCCTTCGACATCCCTTGATATACATATATATAGAAATATACTATTTTAAAATCACTAATTTTGCTCCACACAAAAACAGTGGAATGTAGTGTTAAACCTAAGCAGTGCAATTTGTCGTTTTTCTTTTTGCAGACACTTCAGATTACGGGAAAGTCAGCGTAAACGCAAACGTGAGAGTAAGTTGATATCCCCAGCAACTTTGTATGTTTAAAATAAAATGTAATAACGTTAATTACTTCAGTGAAAAGCTTAAAAAGCTCGACCCACTTTATGCGATCACCGGCGATTAAATTTGAGGAATGACTCCGCCTCGAGTGGTCTGGGTTCGATTCCTGGTCGGGAGTCATTTGTAATCCTGGGAAAGATTCTCACTTTTCAAAGTGCCTCTCTCTCCATCTAAAAGCTCTCATGCATACGAGTAACGTGTAAAAGAAACCGAAATGAAAATCATCATTTATAGAGGAAAGGCTAGCCGCAGTTTCCTGCCATCCCCCTTTATGTGAAAAAAATATATATACCGCTGCTTCCTTCATGCCACTCGAACTGGGATAAGCTCAGGATATCGGAAAGTCACCACCTACGCTCGCAAGCAGTCTTCTTTCAGAACTTTAAGCGATAAAATCCAGTGAAACTAAAATCGTTCGTAGCAAGGTCGAAGCGCCATTATCGCCTTTCCTTTCTAATCTACTTTTCGTTGAAATATATTTAAGGTCATATTAAATTTTTGGATTTTCTTTCAGTTGCAAGAGAATTAAGAGCCGCCGCACGGAAATCAATCAAAACAGAAGAACCAAAGCCTCACAAAGAAAAGAAGAACGAAGACAACAGATTGAGCTTCCTCAAACATGACCCTGAAGAGTCCATCCCACTCCTTGAATTGCATATTACAGATGGTGAGGCTCCTGTGCTTAGCGGTCACCTGGAGAAACAGGGACCACAGGACACCAGACCCACTGAACGATCCCCCTCTGATAAAGATACAAAACCATTGATGGAGGAGAACGCAAACATACCGCCTGAAACTCCCACCATTCAAATTGTTTGAGGGGAGGAGGACAGTAACTTTTTTGGATTTTTTGTTTTCATAAATATAAAGAAATTTGGAATAAGTAGTTCTAAGGTTTAAAAGTTGATGGAAATAATCAGTAAGGGTGTCTACAAAAACAATTAGCTATTAAAACTTGAGGCCGTTTTTTTTTAATTTTTTTTTTCCATATTTCTTATGACAACTTTGAATACTTGATGATTAATTGTGTTTGATTTTTTTTTTCAAGGTCTTTTAATAATACAACAGTTTGCAGATATTGGTGAAATACTCTTCCCCACTGTCTAAATTAAGATTTTAAGGCCAAACTTTTATTCTATTTGTGTGTATTTTATTTCTCAATATTCTATCAAAATTGGAAACAAAATTTGAAATTTTATAACTTCCTCAGTGGGCTGTAAACTCACCCCGATGGTTTTTTTGTTTGGTTTGCTTTGAAAATATATACAATTCTTTATTCCATTTTGCACTTGTGACTGGAAAAGTTGGAGCCAATGTTGTAAAACAATTATTATTAGTAAGAAGTAGACATTTTTAGTGATGGACCTGTGCTTCCAGTAAACACTTCTTTGAAGTGGCCCAAAAATTAAATCTAAAACTTTCTTCCTCACTATTTATCCGCTGAAAATGCATATTTACATTAGTACACTGTTTTCCGAAGTTTAGAAATATCAGTGATTTCAAGAGAAATGTTTAGTCTTGTATTACCAGTTTAAATCAAACTGTTGAATTGATTGTTAAAGAGTAAGACTAACATAAAGTTTCCAACGATTGTAGTTTTTTTTTCCCGTAAAAGATACTCCTCGTGTCTGTTGCAAATAAAAATGTGACTCTTTGAACATAAAAGGAAAAGCCTTAAGCTCAAACATTTCTTAACTCAGTACATGAAAGAGTATATGAAGTTTACAGGAATGTATCTAGAGGACGGCCCAGGGGTGCCTGTGCCCCCCCCCCAGCCTCCCCTGCCCCACTGGGTAATGACTCTTTTAATTCATTGTTATGCAAACCTAACAATTCTGATGGCAAAAATGTGCTTACTGCCCTGGTCTAGATCAAGCACATACGCAAAGTTACCTTGAAACTGAAGGTCGAAGATTACTAGTCCCTTTAACCAGTGCCAGAATAAGAAAAAGACGCTCTAAAGGTACTCAGTCGCCGTCGCAGACGTTTCTTTGGTCTCGTGACACTTCACGCTTTCATGGCGTGCAGATGGCCGATTAAGTCACGCAAGAGTAAAACTGTCATGGCAATCAATTCTACCAACAGATTATATCCCTTTGAGTCAGTGCTCATGCTCTGATGATAGTTTTCCTTTCCTTTCCAGTTAGTAAACTCCCGGTTCTGGAAAACGTTCCACGTAATGTTGGGGATTTCTTTTTGATTGTGGAAATCATTCGACCTCATCGCCAACTAACAATTCATCATTTAAAACGACTTTATAAGATTTGCGATTCCATGGCTGGCTTTGGATGAAGCGAATATTCTATTTTCCTCATTCATTCGTATGAGGATTGTTTTATTCACCATTAAATCACCTTCCCAACAATAGTTTTCCGTCCAGCTTTACTTTGATGAGGAGGTTCCACTTCGGCTAAAAGTAACTTGAAAGCCTTTGATGAAACCCGCCTTGTTCAATCTCTCAGTTTCTGCCCCGCCGCTATTTTCTAAACAAACTTCTGTAAAAGGTAAGAATTTATTCTAAAAACACATAATTTGCTATTCAATTAACCTTAAATGGTCCTGACAACCGTAAGAGGTTAGGGACCCCACTGGAGTAGGAGGAGAACGGCCCGCTATACAGACTAGTATAGACCAGACGGGTAGCTGCCGTTAGACAGCTGTTGTAGTCTTCAATCTTACATAGGGGACATATAGAATGTACTCTTTTATCATGAACTGAAGCTTTTTTCGACTTAAAGTCTTAAAAGGGGTGTGAATATTAGCGATATATAGACTTATTCTATGCGACGTGGCTCATGCGATATACTACATCAAAATAAAGCGAAGAATTATCCTGTTAATTTCTCATGACTACAATCAATGACAATATTTTGTTTTGTAAAAGGAAACGGGATAAACAGAATTCGTTCTTATCGAGGTCAGGTTCCAAAGCATTTTTCACCCTTGTTAGGAAATCATCGCGAGCGTGAGGAGGCAAGACCCCTATGGGGGCGTTTCACACTGAAAGTTAAAAGGTTATGGCTGTTTTCATCACAAAATTGAGCTCTTAACAATACAAGATCACTTGAGTAAAGATGCAAAAATTTGGAAAGTGCGTTGTGAACACGAACATAACGATGTTAGCTTTGGTAATCTTGGTTTTATCAGAAAATGTGGGTTCCTTGACTGTTAACGTGACAAGGCTGGAGAAGAACGACAAATTTTCTAATCCAAATCGCACAGCTGTGTCAAACTGTATTGCGGGTGGCCAATCTTTTTATGTCGACTCCTGTAGGAGTTTTCGTTCAATTGACACGAAAGGGATTTGTTCAGATTCAAAATCTTGCTGTCACTGGTGTCAGTGTAAGGATGATCACCCAGTATATATGTTTCACTTGGGAAGATGTATGAATCTGCAGGGGCTGATCGCCGATATTTTTGGTCAAGGATCAAGTGGTAGGTCATATTGCATTCTTATATTTTTTGTTAATATACACATTATAGACTTTTCTTCCTGTCTAGCCTTGAATTGGCTGGTTACTGTATCCTTAACACAACCGAGAAAAATATTAAGGCTTCAGAATAGTTTTTCCAGAACTTCAATTGGTGATAATGAAGGAGTGATAAGATAGGAGGCGTTCGTGCTGCCTTTAGTCGATGATAGAATGATATGTGACATCATGCATGACAAGTACTGCGGGATTAGAGAGACTATAAAACAGTTGTAGCTGGTGAATTTGTGTAATTAATCGAGCTTCCTGTGGAATGCCCGAGTTAAAAAGTGGGCTTCGTTATTTTCCTTGAGACGCAAAACGCAGTCTAGCAAGTAAAGCGCATGCGCTGCGTATGCTTTTTCAGTTGCGCGGTAAGAAAACAACTATAAGGCATTCAATCATGAAGTATATACCCAGCAAAGTTTCAAAGCACATAGTTACCATGGCGGCCAGAAAGATACCCCGTGATTCAAGGGTAAATATGTCTTCTCATACACTCAAACTACATACAAAAGCACACACTGTTCGTGGTAGACCCACACTAAAATATGTCGAGCGTTTTCGGATAACAAGCAGAAATTCAATTACACAATACTCTTCGGCAGATTTCATGCCTTTGTAAACATTCCTAAGCAAAGAAGCCCGAGTTTACGCACTTATGCGTCTAGTTTATCACTAATAAAAAAATATTTAAGCTACAACGTTGAAGATGCTAGAAAAACAATTGTCTCAAATGTCACCTGCGCGTTCACCGAAGAATGAAGCACTTCGAAAGTTTGGAGAGCCCTCAAGAGGTTAGAATTCCTCTAGATTACACCTCGACTGACAGTGACATCTTTCATGTTCTCAAAACTTTTCGTGTGCTTTATATATCAATGAGCGGACGTTTACACATAACTGAACTGATAGCTGCTATAAGCTTTAAGTCTCACCCAACAATGGTTGAAGCGCGCAAGAAGTTTGGAGATCGCGAAAGGTGCATACGCACCCGTCATCAGCGTGCATATTAGGAATATGAGACACGCTGGCGCAAATGAAAATGATTGTATTAACTTGCAAGCCATCTTATTACATATCAACTTTGTCATTGATAAAACCCTAAATAATCCTTGTATCCTACATATAGCAGAAGGTATTTTGTTATTACTTCATTTTAAGAATCGAAGGTCACCGAGGAATCTTAACTCAGAAAATATCCAAGCAAACTATTACCAAAAACTCTTATGTTAGACAAATGTGTTACCTCCCATCCATCACACAACTGATGAAGACCGATGAGCATTCGCTAACGTGAAGGTTGCCATTTCGATTTAATTTCATATTCTCCCAACTAAATTCAGGAAGTAATGTATGTATATCGCAAGTAAAGAGAGAATGACTCATCAGATATAGAAAGTTAAAGGATCGAGCGGAATGCCTTATCTTAGCTGTATTCCGTTAGGATGTGGTGCACGCCTCGAAGTAAAAGCTAGTGGCAATGATGATGACGATGATGACGACGACGACGATGATGAAAGTAGACATGGTAAAGATGTTTGCAAGGCCAGCCCCTGGCTTCCGCCTCTTATCAACTTCCAAACTAAATCAGACATCAAGATAAAATTTTGCCAACCCACATCTAAAGATACCGAGTCGTGTGATGTGGAAGCAGCTCGTTATGTGGGGGGTGGCCAATGGACGAACTTTACTGACTTCCAGCGAAGGTTTTGGACCACGAAAAATAAGAAAGATATCTACTTACAGGTAAATTAAGCTAGTCGAACCATCTGGGATATCTTTTTGAGCAGGTCAAATCATCAATGGGTTAACGTTCTTTGAGATAAATTATACTTGAACATATATTGATATTGGTCACCCGGGCAATAAAAAAAATTACTAAAAAGTCAGTTGATTCCTAAATGTTCACATCATGCCAATCGATCATCAAGTACAAAACATAGGAATCCCATCTTACTCGTGAGCATTGATGCTCTGTGCCAGTTGAATTTCAAGCTGGTTGCATTTAAAACTCGCAACCTCCTTCTCTCAGCAAAGTTATCTTTTCCAAAACAGCGGATCAGTGTCGGCGGGGGATCTTAGCAACGAAATATCAGTAAAGAATATAATTTTAGTTTTCCGTTTCACTGTATTTATTCAGTATCTATGCCTTTTACAGTGGAACAATTCAGCGGTAACGAATTTAACGGGGAACCTTGTTGTCATTAACGTAAAGTGTAAACAGAAATGTAAAGGAGGCCAAAGAAAAGATTTCACTTCCTGCTTCATGTTCAAGACTGCTGGAAGTTTCACAGGTCAGTAAAAGACAGTGGTACAGTAATAAAAAGGCAGCGTGTGCGTGCGTGCGTGTGTGTGTGTGTTAGCCTGCAGTGCCGGCGTATTTTGGGCGCATGAGTCCACATTTTCGTATTAGGCCGCCATCTTAGATTTGGTAACTGGGGAGGATTGGGGCGAGGAAATATTTGCCGAGGGAGTAGGTGTCAAGTGGAAAAATGAGCAACGGGGGAGAGCGAGGGGAACGAAAAAATACGCCTGCCCGCAATGGGAAATCACAGGGACTCACAGGCTTTGCGGGCAGGCGTATTTTTCCTTCCCCTCCCTCTTCCCCATTGCCCATTTTTCCACTTAACACCTACTCCCTCGGCAAATATTTCCTCGCCCAAATCCTCCCCAGTTACCAAATCTAAGATGGCGGCCTACTGCGAAAATGTGCACTCGTACGCCCAAAATACGCCGGCACTGCAGGCTATATGTGTGTGTGTGTGTGTACGTGTGTGTGTGTGTGTGTGTGTGTGTATGTATGTATGTATATGTGTGTATGTGTGTGTGTATGTATGTGTGTGTGTGTGTGTGTGTATGTGTGTGTGTGTGTGTGTGTGCGTGTATGTGTGTGTGTGTGTGTGTGTGTGTGTGTGTATGGGGGGAGGGGGGGTTGGAAGGGCGGGTGGTGGATCGATCTAACAGAAAGTATCCCTCATGGAGCGCATTTGGATTGTGTGAAACCAAAACCAACGTATACGTAATTTAAAGGAAAAAAAGTGAGGAGACTATCACGAGGAACAAATGAGTTCACTAAGAAAATGCTATGACCAGAGATTCATTTTAAAGTCCTCACTGTGCTTATTTACCCGCTCGCTCATCTTTAGCCACAAAAAAATCAGCGATTACAACCTCAGCCATAAAACCATCCACAACAAAACCACCGTCGACGAAAATAGTAACAACAAGAAACACCACAACAAAATCGACAACAGAAACTGCCACATCAAAAGAAACACTACCACCAACAACTAAAGCAGAGGTAACGACAGGAAAAGGACAAGTAACAGAACCAGCCATACAGATCCAATCCACAAAAAAACACGGCACAGGAACCACCCTCATCAGCCAGACCGAATTATCAACAAAATCATCCGAGACTCCGCCGACTTCCTCCAGTGACATCAACACTATACCTAAGGAGACACCAAATGTTATCTTCATGACAACGGCAGAAAGGAGCAGTCCTGGTAAAGACAAGATAACAGACAAGTCACATGACGTAAACAACAGCAGAAGAAGAACAGTTATGATTGTGTCTGTGGTATCTTCACTTGTCGTAGTTGCCGCCATGCTTTTCCTAACAGCTTGGCTCTGGAGAAAACGGCAAAGAACGTGAGTTAATTTCATTATGTTATATTTTTTAGTTATTTTTCCTGTACTTCTTATTTTCCTGATGTTAATCATTGCAGTGACTTCTGTATTACCAGCATCCGCGTAAAATAAATCTAAAAGTTGAAGAAATTGGCACGAGCACCTGGAGAATATATGTTTCTTTTTTCTTGACAGAAAAAAACATTCAAGAAGCGATCACCAAAGCACTAATCAGTGTAAGTGAATAAGTGTAAGTGAATCGAAAAAGAAAAATATACGCCAAAGGCGAGGCACCAAGAGACTGTAATGCAATTGCAAAGGCCTTCATTGTCATGTTTTGGTACGTTGCATGTATCGCATCAGATCACATCAGTAATTTGTTTGGGACTAGGACTTTCTCTTCTTCTTCTGCACGTGAAATAAGGATGAATACCTTTCTTCAGTTTCTAAAAACCTTTCCTGGATGTAATTTCCAAAAAGAATGTCTTCACTGCATGGACCTTGTCTTCTTTAGTTTTGTTATATAGTTTCCATAGTATTCTATTAAATTTATAAATTTTTGTATCTGCCAAATTAGAGTTAATGGTTACTACATTTCATCTCTCTTAGTTTACGAGTCCCTTACATTTGTTCATATCATTGACACCATTATAGTCCATAAACCAGAAGATCAAGTGCACGACGTCGACACACAAGAGAATGCCTATCAACTCCTGGTGTATGACGGGAAATCAAAAGAGCAAGCTGAAAGGGAACAACCGACCTACGAAGGCCTTGTCAAGGGTTCAACCGCAACAGACTGGGGAGGGGGAGAAATTTATACCAATCCTACAATGTATCAGCAACTTGACAAGACTACTATCACTGATGAAAATGATTATCTAGCAGCTTATCATCCTCTTATGACACAACTCCCGTCCAAGGTATGTATTTTTGTCCTATAACCTTCCCTTCCCCCAACTACCCCCCCCCTCTGCGCTTTATATCTCTTAATTTTTATCCCTTTAGAGACTCTTACAATGCTAGTTCCAAAGTACTAATGTCCCTTGCTTGTATTCATACTGTTCTTTTATATTTTCAATAGCACACGTGAGAGAATCTGCTGATATTGCAAATTCTTTAGCCGACTTGTTGAAAGATAACAGACTGATTTACTGGCATTCAATCGACATTATTTTTCTTAATCCCAGCTGGAAAATACCAGGTCGTTCTTTATTGCCTGAGGTGAGGAGGGTCAGAGGATTTTGGTGCGTCCTGATAAAATTCACGTGAACTTCCATCAAGTATTATTGGCAGTTAATCGGCCAGCAATTTTTATAGTCCCCCCCTTAAACGCTTTCAGTGTTCCCCCCAAAATCCTCCTCCTCCCCCCCACCAGTGGGTAAATTATTCTTTGTCCCTAAGCATGTTTAACAATGACCCTAAGCAAAATACTGTATTGTTAGAAATGGTTTTTGATTAAGCAAAAATAATGACTTCTCGTAGCTATTGTTGCAAACCCATCCGGTCAATGAAAATTGTTCTAGCGCATTTTAACAATATGAGGACGTAGTCATCATGCGACAATAAAAATGTACCTGCCGAACCAAATCGCGTTTGTTTTTGCTTATGTAAAAGTGAGCCACCTCCTTACTGTAATCGAATTATGCATAATGATGCCACTAAAACTCACATACATTTTCTGATTGCTACTTTTTTACAGTCTGAGCAAATACCCGAATATGACCAAGGGTACTTAGTACTGGTTGGGGAGTACGGAAAAAAAGAAGAGACCGCTGATCAAGAGGATCCATATTACTACAAAGTCGAGAATAGCATACCTCAGTGATGTATCGTATGTTTTGTGACGTTAAACTGAAATGTTGTAATCTCCGGTCAAATGATGGGACATGGGCCCCTTTTATCGTGAAACCTATTGTCATACCGTTTCCTGTGTGTGTCACCTGTAAGTGCTTGTAAGTTTCTTTAGTTGTATTATGTACTTGTGGTTGACGTCACATCGTTGCGTAATGCTTCGTAAAATATGTCGAGTGATTTCGCAGGTTTTGTGTAAAAATTTACTCCTGTGGATCAATGTTTATGTCCCCTTTTTGAGACAACATCGTCTCGTTCTTTTTTATACGTCGTTTTCTAATATGAGTTTAATTTTATCTGTAAGTTTTCGTTCTCTGGTATGCATTTTTCTACTCATGTTTAGTACCGTAGGCGTGTGGATGTTTACACTCCTTTCTTTAGTACTGTAGGCGTGTGGACGTTTACACTCCTTTCTTTGGTACCGTATGCGTGTGGACGTTTATACTCCTTTCTTTAGTACCGTAGGCGTGTGGATGTTACACTCCTTCTTCACGATTGTAATTCAAGAGATCGAGAACGATCTGTACGAGTCCACATGATATACTACGATTTGATAGGATGCGATAGCTTATCACAAAGACCTGAGATCATTCTTGTTTGAGGGTGCGGTATGGGTTGAAAGTTGAGGAAGGGGCCTGATTCAGTTAACATTTATTAATAACAAAAAAATTACGCTAAATACCAGGCAAATAAAACATCTTCAAGAATTTTCCGTGCACGTCATGTAAGACTAAACCATATTTCCTAACCGATTAAAAGTGTACTGTTGTTACCCTCTTTTTAAAACGAAACTTGATTTAAACTCCTGGATCATTCACATAGAATCGGTCCAGGACTGACAAAGCGAAAGGGTTACGGTAGTGTTAAAGGTTCATTAAGCTGAATGAGAACTTCCACTATGGCCCTGTTTCTGCGCATTTCTAATCATTGATCCCAAAATGTTGTAATTAACTTGCTTGTAGCCATCGCTTCTGGTTTTAACAGCAAAGGGATAGAGCTTTTCCACATCTTGTGCTATTACTCCACGGCCCCGGCCATTTAACCCGAACTGTTGTCTAGCATAATTGTTCCATTCCCAACTCACCCCTTGAAGGCAAACATTGTCGTATTCAGAGTGAGGCAGAGTAGTTATATTTTGTTTCAGCCGCAGATCACTCATAAGATAAGCAAAGGTTGCCCCAGCTGCTCCGACAGCAGCGCCAACAAACTGTTCCAAGCCGCCTCCACCCTCTCTTTTTCTCTCGGGAGCATTTTGTAACTCGACAATCTGCTGTGATTGTCTTTCTACATCTTCTTTAAGCTTTTTATTTTGAATTTGCAATTGCTGGCGCTTTTCTGTTTCGTGGCTGAGCACCTCATCTTTTTCCTCTATTTCTTTTTCCCATTTTTCGCGCTTGACCTCCATTTCGGTTTCTATCGCCACCCGTAGCTTCTTCTGTTTCTCCACTTCCCGCTCTTTTTCTTCCATTTCTTCTGCATTTTTCTTTGCTGCAAGCAATTTTTCTTTCGCTAACTCGACTTCATCTTCCAAGGGGCACTTTGTCTGGAATTGTGCCAATGCATCCTGCAAATGAAGACCAATTTCTCTTGCTTCTTCAACCAGGACAGGGCCAATAATCTCGTCATACGCTTTCGCGCAAATTTGTCCCTCCAACATACGATAGGCATTGTTAAAAATCATCCAGCTCTCATTATTCATAGTGTGATAAAGTTCCTTCATGAATGCTGCCAGAAATTCCCCATCCATTACACGATCACCAGTTAAAGTTTTCTTCGGTGGAATCTGTTTGAATTGCTCAACAAGAGACAAGATTACTTTATGGAAATCACTTTTCTCTAATTGCCTCATGTTTTTTAATATTGAAGTATCATGGAGGTAAGGTATTTGATTCGCAGAAATTTTTTCTCTTGAGAAGTATTTTCTGATGGTACTTCTCTCCTCTTCATTTCCGTCATTTTTGTCGAAGCCTAGGATAAAATCCTGAATGTATTCCTCCAGTGTATACCCCGGTGGGGTTTTTAGTACCCCTCTCACTACCATACCCAGGTGTGGAAAATTTTTTAATGTTCCTTCCGGGAATATCATTTCACTGTTTCGCGAGATGAAATACAGGAAGTCCAAAACGTTATTTTTCACCAAATCATCGGCGAATATATGAACTGCTGACGAGACAAGGGCAGTAAACATGCTTAGATGGGCCGTAACGTCATCATCTCCCACATTCAGGCCTTCTACGTCCAACAAAATTACGTTTAACTTGCTGCCTTGCAGGCTCTTGGAGGGAATGATGGAAGCCCAAACCCCGTGCGTGACTGGGATAAGTGTATCTCCAGTCAAGAAGGTCTCTTGAAATACTTTCAAGCTGTTTCCGTTATTCCAAAAGTGTCGAACAAGGTTCCACGTTGATGACTTTCCGATTCGTGCGTCTCCGATAGCGCTCAGTACGACAATGGGCCCTTGAAGCTTGGAAATGTCGACCAAACAACGCGAATTTAGGACAAATTGCTTCGTTTCAGAGTTGTACTTCAAGAGTTGTTGAGCCTTGTGAAGTTTGGAAATATCTCCCAAAGAACTTGGCAGGGTACAAACCACCAGAAAAGCAAACATACTGGTTCGCAGCAAAGCCATCTTGTCAATACTGGGTTGCTGAAATAAATGACGCGGGTAAAAATGGAACTTAAACTTTGAGGTCGATGGGTCTCAGTGTGGAGGGGGAAACCCCTCAATCCACGAAAGCCTGCATGTGACACGTGACAATATCATGATTAACATAAGAATACCTTTCATTTTGATGTCTAGTGGTAGCTGCTGACCTTACCAAGTTTTCCTTTTGTAAAACGTCTTTGAAAAAATTGAAGCACCGACAGAAAATGTATATGATTTGTTTAGTAGGTCGGTTTCGTTTGGCATCGCTCCGCGACAAACCTAAAACAGAGGTGAAGCAATTTTGTTCTAAGTGCAGTATCATTTTGGAACATATGTCAGGAATGAGTGTTTTAAGTAAGAAACCTGGTCGAAAAACTTTAAAATAGGGAGAGATAAGCTGTAAAATTGAAAGAACTGAAAATAAATTTGATAGCTGGAAAGGGAAAACCCCTCTTTCCGTGAAATTGAGAGGGAAAACCCCGCTTTAGAGAAATGAAGTGGGACGAGACAAAGAAAAAGAAAAGGTAAGGTAATTTTGTTTTAAGTGCGTTTTTATTTGGGAACTAGTGTCTGAGGTCAAACGTAAAGTAATAGAAACAAATTTACGCGAGAAACCTTGAGAGCGGAAGAGATAAAAACTGAAAATAAATATGATAGCTGGAAAGGGAAAAAACCACTCTTTCCACGAAATTAAGGAGGTCGAGACAATGGTATCAAACAACAAACATATGAAATACATGTATTCGTGCACATATCGTGTCGGATCACATATCGCACATACAGCACATATCGTGTCGGATCACATATCGGATCACATATCGCACATATCGCGTCGGATCGTGCACATATACGAGACAATGGTATCTTTATAAAAAATAGAATGATAACAATAAATTAACGACGATTATGTTGGACTGTTGAGATAAACTAGCTCGAGCAGCACGCGCAAACGGGAGGCATCACTGTCTGTCTCTCTCCCTTTTCAGCGCTAAGTACACGCTCTTAAACATTCTATATAAACCTAACCCTTAAATAACGGTTGGCATGTTTGAGGACAACTGACTTCGGTAGAGTGAACATATTTTTAGAAAACTAACCCAAACAATTTCACATGACATTCCAAAAGTAAAACAAAGTAGTTGGAAAAAAAAAAAAAAAACATCTTCGATAACTAAAACCTAAACAAAGCTTCCCATTGAGGACTCTTAAGCAAGGCCAAGGACAAACTCAAACACGTCACGCGATGACGATTATCGCGCGATGATTAAGCCCACTCAAAACTGAGGTAAAAATAAATGTGTGGTCTCGCAGCAAATGACAAACCAATGCTCACAAGACTCTCATACGGATTTCAAGATAATCTAACAGGCTTAAACAATAGTCCCAAACACCAACCAGAATATTTCTAATTTCAATAGTTCCCAAACACTTCTAAATTTAGTAAGCTTTAGTAGTTTATAACAATAGTAACATCGTGAAGGAAAGATTATCGAACATTTCACTGATTACACACAGGGAGGATTTTATTTGCAGATGGCACCGATATGATAGAACACTGAGGTCACGAATTAAGCATAACATCAATCGATTATTGTTAGAATTTCCTCATCAAGTAATAAATTTTCCCATAACGTTAATCAGCTGAGGGTAAAAGATGACTGTACTGAAGCGCTGTCGATTCGACCAGAATTTTCAAAATTCCAGTACGAAATTTACGTTTTGAACTTGTCATTGTATCCGGAAATTTTCTCTTCCATTTACGATTTAATTTTTATTCCTACAGATACTCTTTTTAAGGCAGTGGGAGATAAACTATCCGTGCATGACTTTTGAATATCCTGTTCGAAAGCTACGAAGATGTTTTTACGAGCGCTATCGTGAAAACGGCTACATTCCACACAGTTTACTTTTTGACCTCCCGCACGTGATTTAAGAGTCCTAAGACCCGTTTTATTTGACACCAAAATTTCTTCAACCTCAAAGCAAGGTATTTTGTTAAAAGCGCCGTTGATAGGAGAATAGTGATGCGAAGGACTAGGGGTTTAACAGGACTTTATGGACCTGAACTCGACGTGATAGTCTCGATCCCAACCGACATCAAATGTTGACATTCATAGCCCATAAAATCACGGATGCTAGATCGCTAGATTATGAAAGCAAAAAAACACACCTATGTTTCGTTATCTTGGGTAAGTTTCAACTGCCAAATCACTATTTTCGCATATATACTGCCGAAGGGGGCATGCACCGCAGTTATACAAACACAGATCATTTCTCCAATGATGCGTTGACACAAACGTCATTGGAATGTGCTTGTCCTTTGTACTGGAAGAAAAAGTCCTCAGAGAGATCAAATTTTGAGTTGTAGTCATAACATGAGGAAGGAAAAACCTGAAGACTAAGATGGTTTTACTTCGAAGGGGGTCAAAGTAAGGTTTCCGGCATCTCATAAAAGGCCACGCAAGCGGAAATGATCGATCACGTAGCTTCATTAGAAATCCTGATAAACACGAAAGGAAACAAAGCAAACCTTATGCAACAACCAACCTACACTACGAGTAGTCTCTCCTTTTTGCGAGCAGTCCCTACTTTTTCGTTGAAGTCCGTCGCGCGAGTCGAAAAAAAAAAAAAACGGTGAAAAAAATTGCTCTTAGCTTGCCGCGGGGAACTCTTAAAGTAACGCCAATGCACCGCAGGAGCTCCATGAGTGAGGCGCTCGAAAAGTAGGCCGGGACAAGTATGACCGCTTGTTGACAGATTTCTAGCCGGTAGCCAATCATATCCTTACGTTGTGATCACATCGCATAATTCAAACTCTTGGGCTCGTAGTCCTTATTACGGGAGCTCCATGAATGAGGCGCTCATAGCGCACCGACATCAATTCTTTTTCACTGATTTATTTTTTGACTCCCACGACGGACCTCGCCGAATAGGAGGGACTTCTCGTAGTCTACAACTTACCATGCAAGGTCCTCGGATGTGGTATCAGTTTTTCTTGGCTTTACAGTATGCGCTGCAAGGTATATTATATGGCCTTCAACTAAGATATCTTCCCATAATTCTGCGCAAATCTGGATCGTCGCTTCTTCTCGTGGGATCGCTGAATCTGTTGACGTTTCCTTGGCTTTTAAAATCTCTGTGGGCACCGATTATCGATGCATACGGAAACAAAACCTTTTGGCTCTCGATAAGCTATGCTGGAACTGCGCTTGCACTTCTACTGGCAAGGGTTGACAATAGAATTATTTTTATTTCCTCACTGGTATTACTTAATCTATTCTCTGCGACGGTTGATTTGACTCTCGGCAAAATACTGATATCAAAATTTCATGGAGACCAACTGTCAAATGCAAGTTCTCTTCAGATTATTGGCTACAAAGTTGGCTTTTTAATAGGAGGCGGTCTGACCCTATTGGCTGCGGAGTATTTCTTAATGGGAAAAAAAATATTCGTTGTCCTTGCGATCTTATATTTCTTTCTGATGGTGACACTTTTTGTCACGAAAGGCTACGTGACACCGGACGTTTGTCCTGAACCGGAAACATCGCGTTACTCAGGAAGCACACGGATGAGTGGGTTTTCGTGCACACCAGGTTTGCAATGGATGATAGCGTGCGCGTGTATATATAAATATGCGTCGCATTCTTCACAGTCAATATTCACCATGTTTCTGGTAGATACTGGTGAGAGTCTGGGCCGTATCGGATTCCTGTCTGGAATGGTTGGGCAGGGTATCTCAATAACTGTTGCTTCTGTTTGGGGAGTGGCTCTGTCTGCAAAACGGTAAGATGAAAGTGATTTGTAGATGTTCTATTCCTTATTTTTTAAATAAACTCACCATAAAAGATAAAGACTGAAAATTAAAAGCAGCCTTTCTTTGGTAACCTTACGAACGTTCACCTCGTCAGGTGCTTTTGGTCAGTGCAACGCTTCGCTCTTCCCTTAAAAATATCAATGTATGGGAACCCTATCTCAATTTTCTAAGGGAGGAGGCCACTGTACGCAAGCTGGGTGTTTTTTGTATACGAAGATTTGTTATTTTACTTTGAACGATTCAGACATGTTTATGCCCGGTGGTAATGACATTCTCCAGTCGCGCAAATTATGAAGGCCGAACAACAGCATAATTTATCAAAAGACAACAAATTTGGATGGAGAAGGTGCACAAATGTTAACCTTGATCTTTAATTTTGAAGCCTTTAGATATTTGGTAGTAAAGTTGGACCCTTTTGTTTTCACTTTTGTCTAATTTTAGGATACTCCCTACGCAGCTTCTCATTCTGACGTCCTTGTTATCTGTTTGTTCAGTTGTCGCTCAGCTTTGTGCTGTCTGGTTGAATGATACAAAGTTCATAGCTATTGGTGAGTGTTAAATCCAGAGAAAGTGTGAGAAAGACTCAAGTGCGCTGATGCGTTACTTGAGCTATTGCCAAATTGCTCGCACTGTTTTGCTTATTAGTAAGTCACGTGGTGTAGCAGACACGCAATGTTTTTCGGGGCGTCCGCGTTCCTTCAGGTAGGTTTCGTGGGCGCACCGAAAACCCCACAGCTGAGGAGTACAGCTGTCAAACGTAAGGCTTGTGTGTACGTGGAAACGACTAAGAGGCAGGCTCACATCTTGTTTTGAGGGCAAAACCCCAGCGTTATTTGTGATCACTTATTGTTTATCTGAGTTTTTTGTTGTTTACTTGCAGTATACCTGTTGCTCAGTGTGGTTCATGGCTCACAGGCCACTCCCGTCTATACACTCATGTTGCAATGTTCCCAGAATGCACCTCCGTCCGCGCGCACAACTTGTTATTCTTTCCTCGGTACATTGGAAATTCTTGGTAAACAATTGTCGTTGTTCATGGCAGGAGTCTTAACAGAGACATTGGGTTATGTAGCTGCATTGCACATCTCACTTGCAGTTTCCTTTTTTGTTGTTATTTTAGTTTGGCATTGTCCAAAATATCTTAAATACTCTTAAAAAAAGTTAATTTCCAAAAGCATTACAACCAAACGGAAATGGTGAAATCGTTGAATTGAAAAAGTGGAGCACTCGTTCGATTATCAGTTTTAGTTGAGCTCTTTCATGTAGTAAAATCAAATGACAAACGTCAAATATCGAGTTAAGAGTCCACATGTTTTACCTTTTTTCGAATGAGGGAATTTTTATTTCTCCATTGGTCATGAAGTGTCCTTCATGACCAACAAAAAAAATTTCTTTTTCACTTTAAAACTCAACGCTTAAAAGGTCAAACCTGAATGATGTAAAAAAAACCTAGGTTTGGATCCCTAAGCGCGCACCTTTCCTGCTCCATTTTCCGTCCAGTTCTACGAAATAACACCAGAAACATCCAGGATAAGAAAGAAATTCAAATAGAACAAACGACGAAAAACAACAGCAGAAGGAGACGAAAACACCAAATTAGTTGCATCAAATTTAAACTTAATTTTTAATCTTTATGATTATGAGCAACAATTAATATGGATCAACTGCTTATCAACCTTGCTTCATTCCTGATCAGCTGTTTTGGTACAGTTACAAGAAATGAAATCTTGAACTTGGCGAACAAAGCGAAGAAACTCAGGCAATTCGGCACAGATTATTTCTGGCTCCCAATCTTCTTCGCTGAGAAGCTGATCCCATTTTTCACAATGAAGGTGAATATCCGTCTAAAAGAATGAATGATTCCAAAGAAACGAAAAACAAAAAGAAATTAGGAAAAACACAATTTTTTCAAAAATTATCGAACTACGTAGTTAACGACTAGGCTATTAAAGATGACAAAAATTAACGCCAATTAAAAAGACTTTATAAAACATTCGCGTTAATTTGGTGAAGAGCAAATTTTCCAAACCCCTTCCCAACCCAGCAACAGTCAACTGGTGACAAGTAAGGGCTACTGTGGATTAGGGGAGGGGCGGTTGCGCAGTTACTCCGATACCGGCAATGATCCAGTTTTCACATTACAAAGGATTAAATTATTGACTCTCGATTACTATGCCTGATAAGTGATTCAGAGGAATGGGAGCGAATGATTTTCTCGTTTTAGTAAAAAATCTACCAGTCGTTCAAAACATAGCAACAAGAGAGGCTCATGTTTGGATTTCATTTTGTTTACAACCGCACTCAGAGTCTATCATGGAATAGATAGCGAGGAACGTAACCAATCAGAGTAAAGTATTTGTGATAGAACACTAAACTTAAAGTAAAATAAGACACATACTATGGCTGATTTGTTAAAAGAACTTTTCCTACCGTTACTCTGTTTTCCTCATCCCTGAGATCACTACACCAGGATCTTTCATTAGAGACAATCATGGAAAATCCAGGCCGGGGGGTTAACAAAGTCCGGCGGGAGCATCTCCAATGAGTGTGGTTAAACCCCTGGGGTAATTTCTCATCTGCTGGTAGGCGTAACCCGTCGGCATCGGTAAATGTTAACTTAGAGAGATATTTTGATATAAGGCGTGTCTCTTCTTTCTCGCACACAAGGTTGCTGTTTGCTACTAAATCATCTGAGAAAAAAAAGATAGATTGAATATTCATAAATATGTTAGCTTTGAATTCACTAACTCACCCACTCGCCTATTACTGACTCACTTTTAGCTTAATGAATAAAGTGATTTTACGTAAGTTTTAAGCATTAAACGGCCATCTTGCGTGCCCAAAATGCATTCCATTTATTTGGCTCTTGCGAAGCGAAACTTGACTGTTGACCTAATAAATCGACCAAAATATCGACCTAGGTATAATTTCGTACTTCTATACAATCGCAACAAGAGGGGGAGATATAAATGACATGCATATGTTTGTTGGTGTTGCATTCATTCACCTATACATTAACTTACTCACCTATCCACCTCATTTATCCTTGTTCAGTTAGTCTGTCATTTAATTAGTCTGTCAGTCAGTCGGTCAGTGAATGAGTCTGTCAGTGAGTCAGTCAGTCAGTCGGTGAATCAATCTGTCAGTGAATCAGTCTCTCAGTGAATCGGTCAATCGGTCAGACAGTCAGTGAGTCAGTCTGTCAGTGAATTAGTCAGTCAGTCAGCAAGTGAATAAGTCAGTCAGTGAATCAGTCAGTCAGCCATTCGGTTTTTCAATCAGTCACTCACTCACATAATCAGTTATGCACATAACCAATATGGATATACAGACTTCTGGAATGGAGGTATCAGACCTTTCGGAAACTCACCCGTAAGTGCACGCAAGGTTATCCTGCAATCGATGTCTGAACCGGGAAATATGATGTTGACCTGGATAATTTTTTTGGATTGTAAAACCAGCCACCCTCGACATCTCGCCCTAGTGGGCTCATCTTCAAACCGCAATTCTTCAACAATATTTTTCAGGTCATGGAAAGGAATTGGTATTTCTTCAAGTTTCTTTCCCACATCTTTATTTACTACCCACACCTAAGAAAAAAAAATTATGGATACCCTCAACTGCAATATGTTTGCCTTAAAACGTTGTTATAAGAAAAGTCCAAATTAAAAAAGTGCAAAATAGCCAAATATGAATAATTGAGAGAATGCAAATTTTCATACTAAATCTCAGATATTGTAGATGTCCAACAAATTACAAAAATGCTAAATGAAGAATTTTGAAATCAATGTAAATGAGCGTTAATCTGTGTGAAAAGTGTATGTTTCCGAGCTGTTAAGAACCTGAGAAGGAAATTAACATGCTAAGTAATCCTCATTTGACTTTCTCATCGTTATTTACGCATTTTCTTTTGACCTTGTTCTTGTAAATATATTTATATGGGTGTCTAATGGTCATGCATTCATTATGGTAAACTACACTGCATTATGGGTACAGTTAACCTCTTTTTCGTAATTGTTTATATGCTTTCCAAATAGAAAATGATTCAGCTCATTTTAAAGTCGAAAGTGGTAACCTTGCCTTGCATCGCATCGGTTGGCTATTCGGGGACAAAAAAGTCAAGTCATATCTTGCCATGAAGTCCTCCACTATCTGCTCACCAAATGCATCGTTCACCACCTTGTCAGCAAGGTCCACACCCTCTTTAAATGCAACAAGCCATTCACTTCTTTTCTCTTTCGTTGCTTGGAGCTTCTTGATCGAATCAACAATGCTCCACGTCTCCTCGAGGTCGGCTGTTGACGTATGTAATTCTTAAATCACTTGAAGGCATACATCGTCAAAACGGTGTCCTTTTTAACTACACAAACCGTAAAAGTTTCTATTGAATTAACTTATCAACATTAGATTTATGAGCTGGAGGTTCCTATCTTGATAAGTGCAGACCATAAATCTACTATTCGTCCAATCAATTAACAACAAGACAAACTCAAGTTGATATTTCATTTTGGAATAGATAGCGAGAAACGTAGCCAATCAGATTGCAGCTGGTAGATTTATTCTAAACTGCAATAGATCTCCTTCAGTGAATCTTAGTTTGTCGAAGTCTTCCTCCTTAAGCGTTTTGAAAAAGGAACTGAGAATTATCCAGTTGTATATGATAAGAAAGTAGGGGTAGTGCATTGTTCATGGAGAACAAACATTACACTGCAGTGTCATAATGGCCAAGAAAGGAGCGCAAACGTAGTGGCCGGAACCTGTCTTTTACGCCCTAATAATCTACTCAACTATTAATTATGAAATAGTTAAGCCTCACCTTCGTCTGGTTACCGAATGACGACTTTTCCAAAATGACACCACAGGTCAGCTTTGTGATAATTTCCCGACATAATTTCCTTTTTCAAGCTGCTCAAGGATGTTAAAACTCTTTCTTTGACAGAAGCGTCATAATCTGCTACAGCTTGATAAAGCGAATAAGCTCCCTGTAAATGCAATTCTCCCCGTCAAATAGGGAGGCAATTCTTTCGTTACGTTATCAGTATGATTTTTCCAACTGCTTTGCTTCGGGATGAAATCTAAAAAACTCGACGCTCATTACCTACTCAACCCTTTCACTCCTGAGATGTCATTAGTTACTCTTCTTACTGTATGCAATACAATTCTTATGGTTTTGGTTTAGAGAATTTCGTATTGGATCAACTGATAATCCTATAATTGACATTTTTTCTTATTCTCATCATTTGTCCTCTTTATATTGTACTGATTACGTAAGGATAAATTCTTTGTGGGTCACTCATAGGAGTCAGTAAAGGGTTAACTAGCTAAACATCAGCAGTCTATTGGCTTAGTCATTACCTTTTGGTGCGTCTATTATTTAACGTTGAACGGTCGTTTCCCGCTAACTTTCCTCCGATATATCTGCAGACAGAATAATCTGCAGAGTGCCCGGTCATAAAAAACAACAATCTACTACCCTGACCTCTTTCTAATAAAACCCCGAGCGCAATGAAGGAAAGGAAGGAAGAAAGAGAGAGACATGATAGCCTCTTTGTTTTTTCCTTCCCTCGCGCTTCGCAGTGCTCGCTCCCGCGCCTATTGCTCCCAGTGCGGAGTGTTTAACCTTGAATACCCTCCGCCATTAAGCCACTTTTTTCTCAAACCTGCACTTCCATATCGTATTCTTCACAAGGTTTCAAGCGATATTGGGGCAAAGATCCTACTGATAATATCAAGCGCTCTTTTTCGTCTACAGGAACAAGCTTTAGTTCACAATCTTCCGGGAGATTTTTCTTGTCTATATAGACGCAGATTGTGTTAGCCATGACTCTTCCAGCGGCCTAAAACAGAACAGGAGAAAAGCTAATCTGCCATGAATAAAAAAACCTAAGGATTTGCAGTCAATGCAGGAATATCGTCAACTCTGACATGAAATAATGTCAATTTTAAACTCACCATTTTGCTTTTTATCAGATACTCGGCATGTTTTGTGTATCTCGTGGGCCCTCTTACATACAGCCGACGATCAGGTCCTATTGAACTCACTTCAGCTCCAGTCATAGTGCTAACATGTCGAAGACGGTCTCCACCTGGTCCATTTACTAGTTTCTTGAACTTATTTGGAATCACAATTGATCGACCAGGGTAGCTTTGATTTCTTGAAAGAGTTTCCTTTGGATGCAACTTATCCTTGAAATCGAAAGTAATGTACAATGTTTATGTAGAGTAAGACAGGCAGATTTACAGACATACACAGACAGACAAAGAGGCACACAAATTGAAAGACAGACAGACAGTCTCAGTGACAATTAACAACCACGTTTTAGTTGGCTGCCAAGCTACCTGACTAACAGGCTGACTGAGTGGCTGACTGAGTGACTGACTCCTGACTGAGTGAATGAATGACCAAGTGACTGAATGACTGACGTTTTAGTTGGCTGCCAAGCTACCTGACTAACAGGCTGACTGAGTGGCTGACTGAGTGACTGACTCCTGACTGAGTGAATGAATGACCAAGTGACTGAATGACTGAATGACTGACTGACTGACTGACTGACTGACAGGTTGGCTGATTGACTGACAAGCTGATTGAGTTACTGAATGGCTGACCGACTGACTGACTGACTGACTAACTGACAGACTGACTAACCGACTGAGTGACTGACTGAGTGACTGACAGACTCACTGAGTGACTGTGTGATTGATTGAGTGACCGAGTGGCTGATTGACTGACTGAGTGACTCAGAGGCTGACTGACTGACTGAGTAACTGAGTGACTGACTGAGTGACTGACTGAGTCAGACTGACTGAGTGACTGAGTGACTGAATGACTTAATGACTGATTGACTGACTGAGTCAGACTGACTGAGTGACTGAGTGACTGAATGACTTAATGACTGATTGACTGACTGGGTGACTAACAGGCTGACTGAGTGACTGACATGTTGACTGAGTGACTGGGTAACTGACTGACTGACTGACTGACTGACGTACTGATAAGCTGAGAGAATGACTAACTAACTGACTGATTGACTGACTTAATGTCTGACTTAATGTCTGAGTCACTGATCATCAGTTACTGTCTGACTGTATGACTGACTAACTGACTAAATGAGTGACCAGACTGACAGACAACCAGAATTAATACAAATGTACCAGAAAATAGAAAAATCTGAGGAGTTAAGACCACAGAAATAGCTTTCGCTTTCTTTAATGGCCACTTACCAATTTCTCACGTATTAGCTCTTTTGCACGGGCCCGTTGACTCTCATTACCACGAATAGTAAAACCGTCGCGGCCACTATCAAACTGTTGACGGATCTTCGCCCCTGACATTTCTTGTATTCCAATTATTGTTCTTCCCTTCGTCCCGATAATGAAGCCAATGTTGTTTTTAGCAACTGGTAGAAATTCATAGGGTTCCTCTTGAGTGCCCCTTCTAAGATTTTCATACGTATTTCTGTGAGAAGAATTATTACGGTAAAATGCTTGTTATCCAAATGTCACTTGCTAACAGCCCCCTAAAACGCAACGAAGTGATAGAAATAGCACAAAGGATAAAAAAAATAAGAAATGATCCTCGAAGTTGAGATGCAATAAAGAAATTGCAGAAAAGAAGCTTGGAAACGGTCAGGCTTCGACAGGCTTCGACGGGCTTCGACCCCGACTTAATCCCCCTCCTATTGCCATGTGATCTCTCCCCAGTATCCTCCGATCTCGCCACCCCTACCCCCCCCCCACCCCAGGTGATAAATAATGACTAGCTCCTTAGTGTAAAAAATTTTTAACCGATTAGTGCTTCCACGTGAATGACGTGAAAGTGTGACGATGAGATGCAATTGTGTGACCGTGCGTGGCCAAAAATAAAATCATTTGGATATATCAACAAAGTTGAAATGGTAAATTGGCCACCGTAATGATTACAAAAGCTGACGTTTCGAGCGTTAGCCCTTCGCCGGAGCGAATGGCTAATGCTCGAAACGTCAGATGCAATTGTGTGACCGTGCGTGACCAAAAATAAAATCATTTGGATATATCAACAAAGTTGAAATGGTAAATTGGCCACCGTAATGATTACAAAAGCTGACGTTTCGAGTCGTTAGCCCTTCGCTCCGACGAAGGGCTAACGCTCGAAACGTCAGCTTTTGCAATCATTACGGTGGCCAATTTACCATTTCAACTTTGTTGATATATCCAAATTATTTCGTTACTCCCACCGACGCAGCCCCAAACAGTTTCTTTCGAAACTATCAGCCTTTATTCAAAAATAAAATCATCATTCAAATAAACATTTTGCCTCATGGTCGTCAATCACATTTCCTTAAACCAAGAGTGGGAACTTATTTAGATTGTTTCTCAATTACTGATCTCACCAAGTAAATTTCTGCCAGTGTTTGCTCTCAATATAAAGTTGTCGCAAAATTCGTTCGATTCGTTCCTTCGAACGACAAATCAAATGAATCGAAACTAAGAGTAATCTGAAATCAATGTAAGAATAACAGGCATCTCACAGTGGCTATCTCACAAGATCGTTTTGTAAAATGAGGTGTTTTTCGTTCGATGCAGCCAGTAAGGTTGACGAAATCACTGTGAAAGAAAATTCTTATGACAAGGAACTAGTTGCTGAAATAAATATTCCTTTCTATTTAAACCGTCAATTCAAAATATCAATTCATTTAGTTTACCTTGTTTTGCCACCATTTTTCGATTTCTTTCGATCATAACTCTTTTCGTCCATAGTGCCACTAATTTGCAAATACAAACTCGGCTAATACAACCCAACAAACTAGAAACCTCACAATATTCATTCTTAAACCGGAAGTACTTCCTGTTTTGCTTCATTACCTTTACCCCAGGCCTCCCGCGCTGAACACTCAAACATTATGCGCGGCTGCGGCAGATGATTTCAAAAAGGAAAAAGAATTGAAGCTTTCTTCTACGATAAATGTAAAGAGCTTTCTCTTCTCTTGAATATACAATGCAACTAAGAACTACCAATAACTGCTTTCCAACGTATCATCGTGCAGTTGAATAGATCGTTTTCACTCACGTGACCAAAACCCTGACAACTGTTGCTACGCCGCCATATTTGTGTACAGATATCGCATGCAAATCTACTGCGTCCTTTGAAAGAAGATGCTTTTGTGCTTGATTGTCGGCTGTGGAAATAGAAGTGGAAGGAATAAAGGATTATATTTTGCCAAAGTAC
Source organism: Stylophora pistillata (assembly GCF_964205215.1). Lineage (NCBI taxonomy): Eukaryota > Metazoa > Cnidaria > Anthozoa > Scleractinia > Pocilloporidae > Stylophora > Stylophora pistillata. Next base: position 214,555 of record NC_142523.1, read on the forward strand.
CTTCGATAATTGAAAATCAAGGAAATGAAGCCAAAGAATTGTCAGCAGAAAGAAGATCGCGCTGGATTTCTGCTATTAGCAGAGACGATCTCACCGATACCATTTTTGAAAACGATCGCGTGTGTGAGAAACACTTTGTTTCTGGAAGGCCGCAAAATCATGTGATGAATTTAACACTGATTGGGTCCCAACTCTAAATTTAGGACATAATAAGGAGACTGGCCGTACGGATCGAGAACAAGCAGCAAAAAGAAGTAAGAGGCCGAGGGAACGCGAATTGGTGAAGAAGCCGGCGTTTGCCAAAAGGGTGAAAGTACTAGGGTCTGAGAGGGAGGAGAAGTTTTTCAAATTTAGCGAATGGGAGCAGCAAAGTTTAGATTTAAACTTCGAAGGTAGCGAAGTAGAAAGTCTAGATAAGCCCACAGAGAAAGGCACACAAACTGACTCAAGAAATTATGTTTGCTTACGTCGGCACGCAATCGGAAGAGTTTGCGTGCAAGCAAGTTTTCCATTTATCTTCGTCCACGCTTCTATGTAAAATAAAACGCTTGCAATATGCGAGCATGATTCAGCTAGCCCGGCCTTACAACCTAGGCAATGAGCGGATAAAATTGTCCCCTCCTTTTCTGCTATAATCCAGATAGGGATCAAAGAGTCATTCATTCGTTGCGAATGTCTCACCTTGGCTAACACAACAAATTTGTTTGCGATTATGTGGCCTTTTACGCTGGTTATAAATTCCGAAACCATCTGATTGTTGGCTTCCAGGCTTCGGAAAGCCTTAAACTGTTGTTGCGTGTAGAAGCTCGTCTCCAAAACCAGATAGAAAAGGAGATCTGTAGATTCAACTGAAGGCAAGCAGTCTGGTTGAAAATTCTTACTCTAAATAGGGACGGAATAGATCCCAATCGCCGAAATTTTTTCCAAATAACGCTGCCTTACTCGTGTTTCTAGCTTCTTGGCGTACTCAGAAAGAGGAGGATGGATAATAATATCAGTATTGGCACTTAATTTTGCTTCCGTTGCTGTAGTATTCATTTTTACAGGCAGAAATTGTTGATGTGCTTATTATTTGCATATATTACCCTGCATGTATTAACCTGGGTTGTACACAAATATGGCGACCGGAAATGATGTGACGTCACGTGAAAACGATCTATAGAGTTTCTATCGGGAACGTAGCGTGGCTATCATTTTGACCCTGGGACGTCATACGGCGATGAAACCCAGAAAAGATGTGTATTTAGGAGTGGTTGTACAATTAGAAAACATCACGAACAAAGCCATTAGTTATACCTCTCTTCTTTTATTGCAGATATTATGTCTAAAGAATGTTTTACATAATTATAAATACAGCTTAGCCTGTTTCGATAATGTACTCAAATAAACGATCAACCTTGCACTAAGGACATTTCCATTTTGAAATAAGCGTCCCACAAACTAAATGATCTTGTTGATAAATGACACTCAACTGAAAGGTAAATAAATCAATTGTAGTTTATGCTACATGACTAAATCAATGCCAAACAAATGAATATCTTACCTGAATCTACATCCCTGAAAGGGGATACTTCACTTGAATGATTGCTAACAAATCTTCGGATAGTTTCACATAAAACAGCAATAAACAGTTTGCCTCGTGATACAGAAATCTAAATGAAATGTAAATTCACTTAAGATCAATTTGCAAACGGCGTTGCTCGTACAACAGGAACGATAACCAAAGTGGTTTCAGTTCTCAAGATCGGTAATGAGCGTAGTCGAGTTTCTCTTAGTAGCAACTGCTCTTTCCCAAAGAGCAGAGCGTTTCTTGCTATCAATTCATTTGTTTGTATTTACAAATGCAAAGAAAATGGGCTTTCTGCGGTCCATCAGGCACTCAGAATATTCACAATCCACAAAGTTGTTTCGTTGCTTTCTTGCACTGAACACGTGATGCGAAGCATGATAATGACTTCTTTCTTCTTGGGCCGTAGAATTGAACAGCACTCACACTTAGTTACTCTATCACATTTCAACACTTGATCTCTAAAAGTATTGTAAATTTAATCTTGCTCTTCAACCGCTGTTGGCTAAAATTCGTCTCCATGGGCCTCTTTATTTGGGGCCACGTGTGACTGAACTTGTCTCAGAAACTTTAGGAACGTCGGTAGCTTAGCAACGATCTGCTCTGGCTCCCAGTCTCCTTCATCTAAAGCTTTATCCCATTCTTCACAATGCACATGAATGTCTGTCTTTTTTCATACGAAATTGAAACAAAATTAAGCATTAGAACATAGCTAGCAGAGTCGCACAATCAAATTCATTATACGTAAGCGTGCTCAAAATCCCGATAGTGCACGCTGATAGCGTCAGCAAATCCGACTTCGCCAGAATTTTTTTTTTTTCTCGCGCGAGCGGCCATTGTTAGCGCGGGGAAAAATAATACATTTCGCGACAATAATGGATACAAACAGAAACTCGGCCCACTAGTCCGAAAACGAAGACAATGTTTGGACCTTTTCCCTTGGGCTAGTGTTCTTAAATGAGGAAGAAAAAGAGAAAAACAAAGGAAAAGGAGACGGCATCAGCGCCGTCACGATTCGCTTCAACTGATATTGTTGTCCATTTTTTGCGTCGGATTTGATGCACGATTCCACCGGCCATGTTCTAAAACAATTGGTTCATGCTTTTAGCTGTGCACTATCGAGTTATGGGGCACGCGGGAAGTTTGGAGAGCACAAAAGAAGCGCAAGAGGCGATAGCCGAGGGCAACTCTTACGCTTCTTTTGTGCTCTCCAAACTTCCCGCGTGCTCCATAACTCGATAGTGCACGCTAAAGCATGAACCAACTGTTAATTAGACGTGCCTTAAAATAGAAACTCAAAAAGAAATTCGAGTGCGTAAACCTTTCATTGACTCATGACCCACGAAAAACGCTACACTGAACAATTTCCTGATCAGTCGCGCTAACGAGGGTAAATCGATTGAATTCCGACAGATTACTGAATGACTAAAAATGTAACATAGTTCATTACTAACGAAAAACTACATTTACCTAACGACTCAGCCACTGACTGACTGACTGACTGACTGACTGACCGGGTTAGCTGACTGCTTGACTGTGTGGCTGTTTGACCGTCTGATTGTCTGACTGACTGACTGGCTGTCTCTCCGACTGACGAACTGACTGACTGACTGACCAATTTGCTGATTAGCTCATTGGTAGACTAACTATTGGGGCTGACTAATATGATTGACCGTCCTATTCTTAACTGACCGAGGAGCTCACTGACGGACTAACAGACCGAAAGGGCAAGTTTCGAAAGGGCAGACCAGCAGACTGACAGACTGGTTGATGGGCTACCGACTATTTACTGAATTGGTTGACTGGCGGACTTAGAGTTCGACAGACGTTTCACTTTCCAAACATACTGAAATACTGATCGGTAAATGACATGGACCATGACACAAAGAGCGGTAGATAGCTAACAAGGACGAAAAGATAGTATGGCTTGATGTAGTGATACCTTTACTTCTGTTTCGTCGAAGCTCCATACATCAGTGTGATCAGTATTTACGTCTTTAGCTTGGTCCTTACAAATAGTCAAAGCAAACTGCTCTCCATCCGGCGTTTGGCATTGGTATGTTTTCCTTAGGCTGCGGCGGTGGTAAAAAAGTTCAAACCCGTCTGGAAGCTCGGAGTTTGGTGGCAGCTTCAGCTGACCTTGATCAATCTTCATGTTGATTAAGTAACTTTCCAGAATTCTGTCTTCTTCTTCAGCTTCTGGCGTCTGCGGAATATTTGGACCTAGACAAAAGTGACACGACTTACCGTTAACTGAGATGATGTCATATCCATTTATTCAATTATTGGCAGATTGAGACGATGCCAGACTTAAGCCCATAATTCGTTTCTTTTGTTCTTATTTTCATTTTTATTCTCGGTAAAAAAAAAAAAAAAAAGACCTGGAAAGGGTCATGCATATTAAGGCTTAAGACTGCAGGATCCTTTCATTAATTTTATTATTTTTCGGTGGGTATGACCAGTATCAGATGTTATCAATAATTCGCTTTTTTGGCTTTTCATCCCTTGCAAATTTCATTCGCGTTGACAAGATAGTCCCTAAGAAAAATGAGCATATTATTCCTTGTGCAATTAAAAGAAAAATCGTGAAATTAAAACCGGATGCCTTTAGCGCGGTGAAGTGCTGGTTATTGCGTCCTTCTTAACACACTTCGCCCACTCACATGTTCGTATCGACAAACGACAGTCAAATCCTTTGGAGGGTATCAAAATGTCTGCTCTCATTCTTTGTTGAAACTGGGAGCACATATGGAAGCATGGTTCGTTCGATGTACTTCCGGTCTTGTCTTCAGATAACACGCGAGTCAGGACGTTTTTGACGGTAATAGGAGCACTGCGAGAGAATACTAGCGAAGGAGCTGCAGTACCCTCTTCCTCAGAATGTTCCTTCACCAACCATGCCTGGCAAGAAAGACAGTAAGTAGAAAGCCTTGTGAATTGAAAACCAATTCCAATCAGCCTTTATTCAGGGAAGTGGACAGGCTTCTCTAAAAAATGGGACAGTGTTTTAGTGTTTCAGTTTCTCAGCTAGGTAGACTTATTTCCTTAATTAAAAGGCTATAATATAAGTTAAGAGATTTCAACGACATACACTTAAAATTAACTTCCCTAAAGACGAACTATTCGGATTCCTTTAAGACCGTATCGTTTTCACTGAACCTTGCAGATAGATACGAGCATACCGCTCTTCCTTTTCTATTTGGCGATACTCGAAAGTAAAAGGTCTTTTTTCGAGGAAGGACGATTCGATTCCAAGGTCAGATAATGGAAAAAAAAAACCTCAGTACGACATAATGCATGTCCTCATTTACTCTATTTCAGATTTAAAATACCTTAACACGAATATCTCGGCAAGAAGGAGTGTAGAATGTGAAGTCATATCTGATATCTTCAGTTGCCGTGTTAGATTCCAGGCCCTTCTCAATTGCTTCAACTTCTATCCTCTTGACGCCTTCCTTGAAGAACGGCTTCCAGTTCTTGCCATCCGTAGATTCAATTTTTTCTTTGATCTCCTTCAGAGTAAAAGTCTCTTCTTCTTCTTCTACAGCAAAAGTAAAAGGAAAGAAAATCCTAGATTAACACTTCTATATTCCACTTTTAAGCAAGTACTTAGCAAAATTTTTTCTGTTCGACTTATGCGCTCCTTGTCCCTCTGCTGCGTCGACCCCCTCACCTCTCCCTCCTCACCTCTCCCCCTCCCCCTCGCCGTTCCCCCTCCCCTTCCCCTCGCCCTTCCCCCTCCCCCTTCCCCCTCCCCCCTCCCCCTCGCCCTTCCCCCTCCCCTCCCCCATTTCTCACCTTCATCAATCGCGGTTATATAAACGTGGCCGAAATGACTCCACATGTCTATCCTAACCATACCCCCTTCCTCCCTCTCTTTGTGAATTTGCCCTAAAACTCCGCGGATCTTTTCACTAAGACTGTCTGTGTCAGCAAAATCAGCTGTTTCCTGTCGAGAAACAAGTTTAGTGTAAGGCATTTTATCCTGTTTTGGCCAAGGACAAAATTAAGCGTGACAAAAGCAAAATATTGCAGAAATACAGAATTTTTGTTGTATGCGGGTTGTTCTAGGGCTGTACGTTTTTTTTTTTTTTTATCATATGGGGGTTTACGGCTAAAGCGTAGGAAGGCGAACTCGCGACATGGTAGGATGGAACTGTCAGTTACCATCTCCTCGTGTAAAATTATTCATGTTTATATACAGTAAATGGTGTAGTTCAAGCTGTGTTGCTGAGATTGAATGATTAAGAGTTCTACGCAGTAACATTCGGCGTTCATGGATCATTTCTTCATTCAAGAGTTAGCTTATTAGACAGTCTTTTTGACACAGGATCAGCACAAAATCGGGCAGACCTCTTGTAGAGGATGTTCCAGTAGCTTCAATTGGAAGGACTTCCGTCCAGAGTCCACTTGATCTAATTGTAGCTTCTGTAGCTCAAACTCGTAGTTTTCTTCCAGCTGAGCAGTGTCCACGTAAACAAACCTTGCAGGAGGCTCAACGCACCGTGAACGTTTCATTGCAAGATTCTGAAATAAAAAGAAATCGTTAAGTGCCTATGGTGTATCAGAATAGACTTATATTCTATACAAAGAAAGCCGTCAGGACATTGAATCTCGTATCTCCTAACGAAAGCCTTCTTTAATGAATTAAGTTCAGTTTTGTTCTGGAGTTCCCAGAGGAAAGAATAGAACTGATTAACTAATGCCATGTCGCGAAGGCACTCCTACGCCAAAATCCTCAGCGATGTCTCATTCGTTCTTCCCCGAGAAATTCAAGCAGTACGAGAGGTGAACATACCTTGAGTTTAAAGATAATTTCGAAGAGGGATTACCCTTGTTACGAGGCCGAAAGACATCTTTAAAGGACGGTAGTGTCACTTTTATTCTGTTATATTCATGTAAATTAACCTTCACGGCCTTGACAAAGTGTGGAAAATAAAGATAGAATTTTCACTCAAACGCGAGGCTAAGAGTATGTTACCCCTTTTCAAATGCACACAAAAGATTGATGATTGATAATCATGCTTGCCATTTTGAAAATGGTCTTCTGAGTGCATTTGGATCGTGTCCTAAAATAAAAACTAACATAATCAAGACAGCCAATCAGAAGAAAGAATTATAACCCCAAGGGACTAATGCACACTCACCACAATGGCCTTTATTTCTCGTATCGCTTTCTTTTCGTTCTCACTCGATCCTTTAAAGTACAAGCCAGGGCTGCCCCTAAAAGCTCTTAGAGTTACGTCAGTCTTAGTCGAGATATAGTTCAACGTCTCATATCCTTTCCCGATGACGATACCCATGAATTTCTCAGGTATATCAAGGTGGAGCTTCTTATATCCGCCTTTTTCGTCGCCATGGGCACCCTATGGATCAGAGAACAAAGCAACAACCGTATTTAGACCTAAAAGATTCTAAGGATAAAGAACACTAATGAAGCGCAGCCAAATGGAATTATATGAAGTTCAATGGCGGATATTGAGAGTTAAGCAGCAGGTCGAAGGAAACTTGTTGTAAGATAGCTGTTACGAGGATCGAGTTATTTTTACTGAATCTGTCACGCAATCCCAGACTTTTCTAGAATTATCTATAATCTGTAATATTCCAGAAACTTCTTTCATGTGACTCAGCAGTTTCCAAATATAGTACAACTTGTAATACGCTATAAACAGTAATAGAACATTCTAGATAACTAAAGTAAACGTATAAAAGCTGGCTTGTGAGAAGTACAAAAAAGATTTGCCCTAGGGCTTACCCTCGTGGCTTTCTGACTGAACTTTTGGAAGCTATGATATGACGACGCTATGACCTTTTGACCTTGCGATGTCCGGAGAGAAGAAAGAGATGAAAAAGACGATAGTCGAGAGAGGAAGAAGATAGAGAATACAGAGTTTACTATGGAGTCCTACAGAAGAGTTTGTGTGCAAGGAAAGAATGCGATAAATCAAGAAAGCCAAGCGCTGTGGTCTTCAGTCGGCGGATGTTGGAATTGGAAGTTGATCAAGACGACGAACACTTACACGGCATGAAGGATTGTAAGCCTGCTTTATGAACTACTTAACTTAATCTTTAACCTAAGTAAATTAAACAACGTAAAACTAATTAAATAATAGTTAAAATGGGTAACTGCTTGTTGTTACATTTTTGTTGCGTGCCATATATCGTACTCGGGAGTCTATTTTCATTTATGCTTTGTTAGCGGACATTTGTTGGTCATTCGTGCACGTAACATAGCCATCTCACTCTATACAAACATTACATTAATATTTAATCAAAATATCTACTTACAAAAAAGTAAATCATGAAAAATGCCAAAAAGAGGGCCCTATCAGAGTTTAAAATCAAACCTCTCCACGTTGGTATCGATATTTGTTGTGAGAGATTTTTATTCCTCATATTCCTTCGATTCAAGTTTGCTTTTAACTTGAAAGCCAAAACATCCAATGTACAGAATATAGAACAGCCAAGCGATTCAATTGTTCAATTAACGCTGATTTTGCTACGGACACTCGGCCTCATTTTACTCACTAGCTCCTACCGTCAGGATTTCTTCAATTATCTTCTCTGCATTTTGACATTGTTCTACCGTGCCTCTTAAGTGCGCTTGATTTTCTTTATTAATGGATATCTGGACCCCGGTTTGCTCTCTTATTTCCCGTATTCTTGATCCTCTCCTTCCTATGACGTGTCCAACTTTGTCTTTGGGGATTGGTATCACTCTTGTCACAGCTGTAGGTCTTTGTGCATTCGACATCTTTTAAAATAGAGGAAATCAAAACCTGTTTAGGGTTTACTAGTTTACTAGTACAAATGTAGGTTGGTCAAGATAGTAAAAATTTTCGTTTGTCTTAAAAAATCTCGGTTTGTCATATTTATCTGAAAATGAGGCACAGCTTAAGAATTCATTAATTATAGCACAAATCACCATTAATTATTTCGGGTTTCATCTCTGGGTAGTTCCTGAAATAGCCTTGCGTGACGCGACTAAAACGGGAAGTTTGAGGTAACGCTACTCCATGTAAAATTTTAATTTATCTTTCACAAGCTCTGCTTTTATCAAAAGTAATATGCTACAAACAGAGGCAGGCATACTTCTTGCCAGCGAAATCTAAACGGTCATTTGTTCCTGCAGTAATCGGTTCCTTGGTTCCCTGAGTCTTAAAAATCGTCTCTCGGAAGATAGAGTGATTGAATAAAGTGAACGATGCATGCCACGACATGTTATTCGGTATTTGCACGGTAAGTCTTTCGCCTTGTAAATACATCTATTCTAACCTTCAGTACCTAATCCAATGGCTCTGTACACTTACAAATTAAAACAATGCAGTTTAACTTACGAATATGACTCAAATAAAGAATTTCATTTGTATTTGTACTCACCATCCCCGTGTTTACAGCAGCTGGCAAATTCTGTCACCCTCTCTACCCTGGTTATTAAAAAGTTGTGATCGTCTTACAAAATGGCGGCAGTGGGATGTATGTACGTGCACCGCACAGCTCAGTTTTTGACAACTTTCGGCCCTGACTCAGCTTTTTATGGCGATATTTTTCAAGGGAAACAACTGCGTTTTCCATGGAACCTCTGTCCAATGACTTTGGGTCTCATGTTTCTCAGAAAATGACCTCTGGTTTCCTTTGGATTCTTGGAAAGATCACTTAGAGAAGTGACGTTGTTTATCCAGGGCAGAGAGGGACAGTGGACTGTGACACAAGCCATGTTTTGGCTTTGGCAAAATGAATTCCTTTCATTTCAGTTGACACGAAGAAGCTTATAGTCTTGTATTTGCAGGAAACGAAATTAATCTTCCATGCATGACTCCCTTAAGAAGCCTGAAATCTATTATGAATACTTTAGAAAAGACCCACCCCACCCCAAGAATATGCTTGAGCATACATAATTTAAATCGTCTCGAATGAAAAGGATCATTTTCAATAATGGCTACCGAACAAGATGGAGATATTGACAGTTTAGTGTCTAGATTTTGTTCAAAAAGTGATTTTTTTGAATTTAAGAAGTATAAGGATAAACTTGTGGAATATCTCAGTCATGTGGCAGTACCAGCTGGCTGGGAAAAAAGTGGATATAGACTGTCTAAGGAACACCCCACATACAAATACCACAAAAGGCTGCTAGAAAATTTCATTGAAAATCAGAAGTTACAGGATGAAAATCAGAAATCAGCGGGTTCAACAGTGACAAAAAGAACACCAGAGGTGTTTGTCGAACAACTCAAACAGTTTGTCAAGGAAGCAGAAAAGAATGATAGTTTTTCTGAGTTTGGTGAGTCAGAAAGGCCAGCCCTGATTGATTTGTTGAAGGAAAATTTAAAGCTTTGCGGTGTTGTGGTACGGAAATGTACATACAGTGCACATCATTATAAGGCATCTGTGCTGATAAAAGAAAATTGCAAAGCTCAAGATGGCCATACAGCATTGACTGAGCATGTCATTGATGTTAAGAATGAATCTCAAAGAGGATATGATCTTAAAGTTGGGGATATTGTTGAAGTAACACAGTGTCGCAGAAAGGAAGGTGTTGCAATGGAACCAGAAGTGATAAAGTAGGTATAGTTCATATCAGCTATAATTTTCATTCTTAGAGTGATATTAATTAAAAACTCACTAGAGATCACTGAGCTTATTACAATATTACCTATTGAAATAAGAAAGGATTTTTTATTCTGATCACATTTCATCCTAAATGTAAAATCAATCACAACGCAATAAGTGGAGAGGTAAGCAGCACCATATTGTACATCTTGTTTTCAGGATGAATTAATTTTATAGTGTATAGGATACAAAATAAACTACATCAGGTGAGCAAATTTTCTCTCTTTGAGAAAAAAAGCCATTATTGCATTGGAGTGTAAGTGAACAGAGATTCCTTCCACATTAGTGTAGTATTAACCCACTGCATGCATCGTATAATACTCTAATTCCTTACCAACTTAGTTTGAATGGAAATTGTCAGAAACATTATTTTATTTCACTTTCCAAAGGAGAACTAGGTAGCTGCATTGCATGACTTCCAAAATCATTATGCTTTTTATCAGTATGCCAGTGAGGTCTAAAAACTCCATTCGCTCCGACGAAGGGCCAACGCTCGAAATGTCAGCTTTAGTAATCATTACGGTGGCCAATTTACCATTTCAACTTTGTTGATATATCCAAATTATTTGGTTACCCCCACCGACGCAGCCCCAAACAGTTTCTTTAGAAACTATCAGCCTTTATTCATCAGGTCTAAAAACAGGTGTGGAAAATAATTGGCATCTGCATGTGCATTTGAAATTGAACCAGGATTTAGAAAATGATGCTTTACATCTGCATTAAGATCTCTTAGAAGACCCCCTCCCACTCCCCGTGTCTTTGAGAACCCCCTGTTCAAGCTTTTCAAACCATCTCTTTCCTTTCTTTTTTCTAGGTGTTACCAGCGTGATCAGATTGAGATCGACTCATTTTTGACCCTTTTATCAGCAAGTGAGGGCTCGACTGCTGCATTGACTGAACTTGCAAGGTATCTTTGTGGTCAACTGCATGTAACTTTATTGACTTGAACCTAGGCTTTGACAATTAACTTTCCATAGAAGTCTTTTTAAACCTTTAAGAGCAATTCTCCGAGAAAGTGAAGCAAAGTTGGAAATTGTAGTGTATTGACTGCACGCTAGAGTGTTACTTTACGAAACGGTTTAATTGTTGAACTCTAAGTTTGTTTTTACAACCGTGCCGAGCTCCGCTCTCTCTTACTTACTAACTGGGAAATTACATGATTGACGGGTAACAAAACAACAACCGGAAGCGGTCACTACATTCCTCCCCACCTTGCAATATATATATAAGCTATAGCGAAACTACAACAAAATATAAAACCGACTCTGAGCATCTAGTGCAGAGCGAACAAACAGTAACATATGAAAACGTCCCTCATTGGGTTTCAAGAGGTCTTAGACAAAGTCCTTGAGGTATGCAGGAGGTCGTCTGAGTCTCTGCGGGTTGCGGCGAGGTACACACTCAGCAGGTTTTGACAGCGTACTCTCCTTAGCATCAATGAGCAGAGCTGGGGGAGTTAGGCTGTCATGCACAGGTCCGCCAACTGTGACCTGGACGTCGGGCTCCAGCTTCTTGAAGAACGAAGAGTTTCGGGTGATGTTTTTTTTTCGGCCCTCGGCTGTAATCATCGTACCCTTGCGTTGAGTGACGACATAGGGTTTAGGATGATAAGGTGTTCTGGAATTAATTCCGGAGGGGTCACGCCTGACTAGAACTTTGTCTCCAGTCATGAGGTTGCTTGGCTTCACATATGCTTTCCGGTCAGCATAGCTCTTCATCTTCTCCTTAGCCAACATGTCTCGGTGTCGTATCGATGCTGGGTCCTCCTTAGAACTGGGTATGTCAGGAATCTTAACGCGCATGGGCCTGTTGAATAAAACCGTGGCTGGTGGCTTGCCTGTTGACGAGTGCGGTGTTGCTCTGTAGTTGCGAAGCATCTCGTGTAACTCTTCTTTCCAGGGACGTTGCTCTATGTTTGCAGCTTCGACCGTCTTCTTAACTGTGCGCATGAACCGTTCAGCTTCTCCATTGGCACGTGGCCACTTGGGGGTTATCTTTCGATGGTCGAATCCCATGTTCTTTGCAAAGGACTGGAACTCTCTTCCGTTGAACGGCGGGCCATTATCAGTGCGCACTTTCGCCGGTACACCAAACTCTGCAAATACCTTGTGGAGACGTGGTATGACGGCTGTTGCAGACACTGACGGTATGACCTCTACAATGGGGTATCTGGAATAGTCGTCGTAGAGGACGAGTAAGTATCCTCCACCCGACAGTTCCTTAAAATCTGCACTAATTTGTTGCCATGGTCCCTCTGGCAGCGGTGACATGTTAAGGGGCTCGCATTTGGTTTCTGGGGTCGTCACTTGGCATGCAAGACAGGATTTCACTTTCTTCTCTACTGCGTCGTTGATACCTGGGAACCACACTTTCTCCCGAAGCAGGGACTTTGTTTTCGTGATGCCCTGATGACCTTCGTGTGCGAGATCAATTACTGTCTGTTGTAAGGCTTCAGGGACAATGATCCGTGTTCCTCTCAAGGGTACACTCGAGGAACTGCAGATGGTCAATTCTTCCTTTACCCGTTCGAGGGCTTTGTACGTGTTTTGGTTTATGTCGAGTCGCTTAGACGGCTCAAACCAGTTGCAGGTATGCACAGCGTCAATGACAGCTAGAAGGGTTGGATCTTTCATAGTTGCCTGCGTGATGTCCTCTAGTTTGAGTGCGTTGGGTTTGGCAGCGTGTGTGATGTAGTCCACGAACTCTTCTGCCACGCGTTGCTGTCGACTGCTGGAAAGCGTTGACTTCTCAGGGTGTCGGGACATATAGTCAACCGGGTTTCCTTCTCCTTGCTCGTACACAACTTTCACTTGGTAGGGCTGTTAAGCGCAGTGTCCACCTCTCAATGCGTGGTGGTGGTTTTGATCGAGGATTGTTGTATATCGCAAGTAACGGCTTATGATCTGTGATGACAGTTACCGGTTTGCCATAGACGTATAGGTGAAAATATTCACATCCCCATACGACAGCAAGAGCTTCACGTTCAGTCTGACTGTAGCGTTGCTCTACGGGAGTCAAGGATCTGCTTGCATACGCAACCACGTGTTTGTCTCCAGTAATGGGGTCAGTTTGAGCCAGGATTGCCCCAAGCCCAACGGGGCTTGCATCGACGCTGACTTCAGTGTTCCTGCTGGGGTCGAAGTAAGCGGTTAAAGGTGCTTGCATAAGGGCGGTCTTGAGCTGTTGAAGGGCGTGGTCTTGCCTTTGGCTCCACTCCCAAGGCATGTTGTTTTGGGTCAGCTCACGGAGGGGCTGTGTTAGCGTTGCATACGCAGGAATGAATCTGGAGCAGTAATTGGCCATACCAAGGAGGCTGCGCACTTCTGCGACGTTAGTTGGTGGTGGGAGATTGGTTATCGCCTGGACCTTTTTCGGATCAGCAGAGATGCCTTCACTAGAGAACACATAACCAAAGAACTCGAGGCTATGCTGTGAAAACTCGCATTTGTCGCGATTTAGGGTTAGGCCTTTCTCCCGGAGGCGCTGAAAGGTTTCTCGCAATGCTCGGTCGTGATCTTCCTGTGTCTTTCCATGCACTAAGATATCATCACTCAGGTTGAGCGCTCCTTGTATGTCGCTCAAGGTTTCGCGGATGGCATTTTGGAATATTTCGGCTGCACAGACGATTCCGAAGTTTAGGCGCGTATACCGCCTCAGTCCAACATGGGTGCTAAACGTTGTGATGAATCTAGATTCCGGGGCGAGTTCTAGTTGATTGTAACCTTGATTTAAGTCAAGCTTGCTGAACACTGTGGCTCCGTTCAGGTCGGCGATGATTTCTTTGATCGTTGGTGTGATGTGTCGTTCACGTTGGATCGCTCTATTGGCCTGTCTCATGTCAACGCACATTCTGATTTTGCCAGGCTGTTTGGGCTTGGGTGCTACAACGACGGGCGAAACCCATGGGGTCGGTCCATCCACGCGCTCGATAACGCCGTGCTGCTCGTCTCTTTCTAGCTGATCTTCGAGTTGCTTCCGGACATGGAAGGGTACACGTCGGTGAGATTGTGCTGAGGGCTGGACGCTGTCGTCGATGTGCAGATATACTTGGTAATCTTTCAACTTTCCAAGGCCTTTGAACAAATCGCCATACTCCTGTACCAGCTGATTGATCTCTGGTCTGGATATAGATGCCAGTGGACATGTGATCGATATGAGTCCTAAGTTCTGCGAGGCTTGCCAGCTGAGAAGGGATCCGCCTGCTCCTTCAGCGACGTAAATAGTTTCCCGAGATGTGATCTCGTCTTCAGTTGTTACGGTTGTTTTAAACTTCCCGAGCATACGCAGAGGCGTTTTGGACTTGTACGGGTATACTCGAGTCGTGGTGTCGCTCAGGCGTGGTCTATTCTGAAGTGACTTGAAGTCCTTCTCGTCTAGGATGGTGATACTAGATCCTGAATCGGCCATCAGAGTCAGCCAGGTACCATTGATCTTGACCTTGAACAACGGCTGCTTCATGTTCTTTCCGTTAACACTGTGGATGCTTAGATGGAAGGTGTTTTCGTCATCGCTGTCACTGGATTCATCGAAGTACTCGTCGAGTGTGCTGACTGTTTTCCGTGACTCTCGCTTATGGGATCTTGCCTTTGGTTTGCTGCGACAGACTGATTCGAAATGTCCCAGCTTGCCGCAACTTCGGCACACTTTCTGATAAGCCGGACAACTTCGCATTCCACCATCGTGTGGGTAAGCACCGCCGCAGTTTCGGCATGTTGTTGTTCCTGAGTGTGATCGGGAAGATCCGTGTCCCGGGCGTTCCTTCTTGTCTCGTGGGGGTCCATTCCAAGATTTCCGTCGAGTTCCTTCACGGTGTTTCTCGAGTTTGTTTACTTCTGCTTTTGAGTTTTCCAATTCTTTGACTTGTGTTTCAGTAAGCTCCAGAGTTTTTCCGTAATCGAGGAGTGCATGTAAGGTAATTCCAGGGTCACTGAGAGCTTTTCGGCGTAGCTTGGACGACGAACACAGTTGAATAATCTGGCTTTTGATTTCTCGGTCGGCATCAGCGAATTCGCAGGTTTGTGATAGGTGTTTCAGCCTGGTGTAATAGGTCATGAGGTCTTCTCCTGGGTCTTGTTTTGCCTGCCTGAACTTGTATTCTTCATAGGCTACATTAGTCTTCGGCGTGAAGTGGTTTGTGAGAGCCGTGATTGTTTTTTCGAGCGGATCTTCGTCTCCTCCTGCAACGGCGTCGGGCAGCGTTTCAACAATATCGTTGACCTCTTCGCCTGCATAGTGTAACAAAAGAGCCTGCTGTCGCTTCTTGTTGGTCACATTCAATGCCACAATAAGGTTGCGGAACCGTGCGATGTACTTGTTCCACCGAGTGCCAAGTGCTCCTTGGTTTTGAGAAAGGTCAAATGAGGGAAACGGTGGTAGGTTGCTCATGGCTGCGTAAGCGGTCGGCTTTACTTGGGTTGTTTTGATTCTGTGTTCCTATCGGCTTGAGTGGACTTTCGTTGATTTAGTGTTGCTTTTTATCACTCGTCGCCAGTGTAGTGTATTGACTGCACGCTAGAGTGTTACTTTACGAAACGGTTTAATTGTTGAACTCTAAGTTTGTTTTTACAACCGTGCCGAGCTCCGCTCTCTCTTACTTACTAACTGGGAAATTACATGATTGACGGGTAACAAAACAACAACCGGAAGCGGTCACTACAGAAATTAAAATTTTTAACCCCCCTTCATTTTTTGTGTGGAGGTAGGTTACCTGGGGGGGTAAACAAAAACAGCCATATTTGGATTGGCAGGTGTGTCATTGCCATGGTAACTGCACTTAATTGCATTGACCTAAGGTCTATGTTTTGACCAAAAAATTCACTCTTAAGAAGTAAAAATAGATTAGTCTGGTTCTCGGGTGCATGTGAATCAATTTCAATTAATTTCATATGAATGGTGGAAGTACTCTTCTGGTTTATAAAATTTGTCAATAAAGTATTTTGAGTTTTATAATCAAGAAGACAATGCTCATCCTACTACAGCTGTATGTTGCCTGTCAGCCATTTTGACAAGCAGGAAAATCAAGCACAACCATATTTGGAATTTCTCCAAAAGTACTCTTTTCCAAAAAAACAAATTAGCAGCAGAGCTTACATAGATATTGAAGTTTCTAAATATCTTAGAATCTATTTGGGAAAAATTATATTTTGGCAATGGGTGCTGAAGACATCCGAGGCAAGTTGTAAAAAATTGCAAAATTGGAAATTTTGAGGGCTCCAGTATTTGACTCAAACAGGCTTTGGATAGAGAATATCAGCTTCAGAAGTATTTTCTATCATCTTATCTGTTATCCTACATTTGATTGATTAGGTTTTGGCCAACGAATTTGCTGAAATCTAAATTGAAACAAAGCCTGCCGGCTTTGCAACTTTTGGAAATTTCTTCAGGATGCTTTTGTCATATATATAGTATGGGTCTCTTCTCATTTTGCTCGCTCTATTTTATTGACCAAATCTTGCACATTGGCTCTAGCTGAAAGGTCAACTCTAACTGGCTAGCTTTACCGAACATCTACTTTTAGACCACAGGTGATGATGCATCAACCTGAATAAAGAACAGTTGAACAGGTCAAACATGGTCGTGTCAAGCATTGAAGTAATTCATCAATACAATCCATTCAGGAAGTTTAATAGATGCACCAAGATCACAGCTAAGCAAATGCATAATTATCTGCGACAATTCTGAATTAAGTCTGACAAAATCGAGCCGTACATTCCATGGTGCATGATTGAAAAATGAAGAAATTGTTGTTTACGACCAAACATGTAGACCGGAAATGTGATGAGTAAAACTGCTGACCGGATGTACTTTTAATATGCGATTTTCGTGCTTTTTGTTTGTTTATTTTTGTAGCTTCAGATAAAGTGACATTGCCGCAATAGCATTCTCTTCTTAAGATATTTTTGGTACAAGATATTATTGATAGAGACATAAAAGGACGACTTTTGATCCGATTTTATGACTGTTTTTCAGTATAATAGTGAATAAAGTAGACAAGAAAAGCGCTTCACTGATCGTTTTATGCAACCTGATATTTGTCCGCTTAAGCCACCCGTTTCCTGGGTTTGTTTGTTTTTTTTTATTCATTGCATATTGGATATTAATGATGGCCTGCATGTAAGATACGTCACTGATCTGAGACATTAGTGTACACATTAGAATTAAGTTACAAAGTTGGAATTTTTGACCCGCCTCTCCTCCAGAAATAAACAAGTCTTCTCCAGGCTGATAAATTTTTACATTCTGTACCTAATACCTGCCCAAATTTTGCCATTCTTTTTGTTTGTTTATTTATTTATTCATTTAATTATTTGTTTGTTGTTGTTGCTTTTGTTTGTTTGTTGCTGTCTTTTTGCACCGCTGCCCAGTTAGCCCAATGGATAGTGTGCTGGACTGTTGTGCGGGAGGTTGAGGGTTTGAGCCCCAGCCAGACCAACACTCAAGGTCTTAAAATAATTGAGAAGAATATGCTGCCTTTCTTTTACATCAAGAAATGGTTAGATATTCTAGTCTTCTCGGATATGGACGAATAAATGGGGGTCCCATCTCCTGCAGGGCTAGGGGTAGGAGACGTTTATTTCCCACACATGAGATTACTGTGTCATGGATGTCCTCCCCTGGGGTGGGATGGGTGGGTTGCTGTCTTCATACACGAGCCTCTGGCTCGGGCAATGTGGGTAACCATGCCCCACGTAAAGACAATAAGCAATAAACTTAACTTATGTATGATGCACGATCCTCGCAGTAGACAGCGCTATTTATGCAATAGCGAAAATCAGACCTGAAAAAAATCAGGCCTGTACAGGATTCGAACCACTGACCTCTGCAATACTAGTGCAACGCTCTACCAATTGAGCTAACAAGCCAACTGGGAGCAGGCCGTTCAGTTGATTCGTAATAAACCCGTGAAAGTGATAAATCAGATACAGTGAATATATGAAGTTCAAAATATATGAACTTCATATATTCATTGTATCCAAACTTAACTTAACTTAAACTTTTGGTGGGGGAAGGGGTGACTGGAAGTAAATTTGTGCCGTTGATAAATAACACTGTAAGGGTAATTTGCATATTGTCATGGGAATGAAAATATCCTGTTTAGGACAATGGAAAGTTGTTCTTTTTTAAATCCCAAAGGGGACGTTTGTGAATGCATTGGAAACAATATAAAACTCAGTAAATGTCAAAGGGATATTTCCAGGCCATAAACCGTGATGAAATCAGCAACAAAATGGATCTAATTCTTTGCCATGCAGGTAAATGCATGTAACATTTCACATGCAAATTCTTCATGCTTTTGTCACGAATAGTTAATCATAACTGAATTTGTAATTGCATTTTCACAGTCTAAAAAGCATTTTTTTTTAATTTTGGGTGCAGCTATTATGATCATGCATTCAATTTTCACCCAAGCTTCAGTTCAGCTTCATTGACTTTGTTTTTTTGTTAGATTTATTTTATGATGCATATTCTCAGCATTTGTTTAAGAAACTATCATGGTTTTCTTTGTGTATGGTTACATTGTTGTTGCACTGTTTCTAAGTCTGTTTGCATCAAGCTACTGGATATGCCTAAATGCTTACATTTTTACTAGGACTTTTTTATGTTAATCACAATGAAGCAAGCTCGCTTGATATTTGTCAACATCACTGAGATCATCTGGGGATTTACTGGAGGGGCCGGTGCAAAAACTGTGAAGTACCGCCTGAAGTGGTAAAAGACCAGTCCCCGTATGCCAAGAAGATAACAGGAAAACTCATCCCTGTAGCACCCAAACATTTCAACCCTTTTCCCAGTTTCCCAGGGTCTGAGATTGCTCAACGTTTAATTTTTCTTTGATGCTCTGGTTTTTTGGTTTTCGTCTTTTTTTTTTCTTTTAAGGGGGGGGGGGGTGTCTTTTTATCAGCATTGCCATTGTAAAACAACCCCATAACAAGTAACAAGGGAATATTATCACACATACATCCTGTGTTACATCCCATTACATTGTGTTACATCCTGTCAACAGTCATGCTTCTCAGACTTCCGGCCTATGTGTTCAATCGACTGTCGCAACATCTGACTTGATTTTAGCCAAAGACATTACTTTGGATTGTTCAAAGGCATGCATTTGCTTTGTACATTGATCTCGACACATTTAATTTACTTCCTAGTCAACAATATTGATTAATTCTAGTGCTCAACGGCAGAAACTGCAAGTATTTCGACCATGTTTTGACCATGTCAACTATTCTTTGTCAAGTGTATGTGGGCTACTTGTATCATTATCTTTGGTCTAAAACACGGGAAGCTGGATATTTGGTGGGAGTAACCATTAGATTAGAGTCTGCGCTAGATTTGGTCAAGAAAATAGAGCGAGCGAAGGAGAGACACTGGAGAGAACCATGCAATGAAAGCATCCTGAAGAACTTCCCAAAACCTTCGAGGTAAGTTTTATATCAATTTATATTTCATCAAATTCGTTGGCCAAAACCTTATCAACTAAATGTAGTTGACAGACAAGATGATAAAAGATACTTTTGAAGCTGATTTTGTCTCTCTAAAGCCTGTTTGAGCCAAATACTAGCACCCTCAAAATTACTTTCCCCAAATTGATTTTATGATATTTAGAAACGTCAATATCCGTGTAATCTCTGCTGCTAATTTGGTTTATGTGGAAAGAGCACTTTCGGAGAAACTACGAACGTGGTCATGCTTGTTTTTCCTGTGTGTCTAATTGTTGACAGGGAACATAGTAAGACAAGCATTTTCTTCTTGTTGATAGAACCTAAAATATTGTGATGCAAAATTGAATAAACTTGAATAAACTGGGAGAGTGACTCTACCATCTGTACGAATTTCATTTGAATTGGTTCACATGCATCTGAGAACCAGACTTGTTTACTTTTACTTTTTGAGAGCGGAACTTTTGCTCAAAACATGGTCCTGAGGCTGACATCATCGAGTGCTGTTACGATGGCAATGATACAGACTGCCGATCCAAGTATGGTTGTTTATGTTTATCCCCACAGGTAACCTACCTCCACCCAAAAATTTAAGGGGGGTTAAAAATTTTCATTTCCAACTTAGCTTCACTTTCTCAGAGAATACTCTTAAACTCCCTGGAGTGAATAACATGTAACTTCTCCTCATAATAGCCATTTATTATTCAGCAAACAGGTTATGATAATACCTCAACTTACAATCAGATTTTGGGAGTTAAAAAGCAGAACTGCATCACAATTTCCTAATTAATTTATTGAGGGACCTTAAATTACAACCAATTTTCTGGCATGACCTACTGATTTTGTGTGCTACTCTTAGATGTACTGCAGTATGGGACTATATCCTGGAACGTTCCAAAGAACAGTATGACACAACAATGGCTGTGCAGATTTTATCCATTGTTGACAAGATTTGCTCTGGTGCCCAGAGAAATATGCCACACCCAGTCATTCAGCTTGTGAAAAAGTTTCAGCAGAGTGCTTTCTTCAAAACATTCTTTCCAGATTTTGTCAATAAGATGACTGAAGATGTGAGGTAACAAGTGAAGAATTGAATAGTCTTTTCATTTATTTAACTACATTTATCCCTTTTACTCCAGGAATGACAAAGCATGAATTTCTCTGCACAATTTTGATACATCGTCAAGCAGAAAGGTGACAAGAAGTGAAAAAGTGATCAGTTAGAGGGATATGATTTGTGTGATTGGCTCCTGCATCTATTAATTAGTTAATTTGGTTAGGCAGGGGACGTTAAGGAACCCACTCATGAGATTACTGTGATGTGGTCTGGCCTGTTTACTGGGAATTGAGGGGAGGGGGCATCTTCAAAATAATAAGTTTCCTTTGAATGTTTGTAAACTGCTGATGCAGTCTGGCCAAATTCCCCCTAAAAGTATTGTGATGCGCTTTTGATCATATCTACATGTTAATTTGCACAATATAAATATTAAATTATTATTATTATTATTATTATTATTGGCTACTAAATTCTTAGAAGTAAAATTATGAGGGAAGAGTCACAGTGTGGAGAATCACTATTTAGATCTTGGGAGTGAAATGCTTATGATTTGAAGATCCTTTACTGAACTTTTTTCTTGTATGCTAGCAGATTGTTTCTAAATTTTATATTATAATGAGGTTCTTTATTTTCAATTTCTCTTTTGTATTTGGTACATGTCAGGTTATACAGATGATACATTGTCATCTTTTTTCTGATAATAAGCTGGTGGTGATGAGAGGAAAGGATAATTTAATTTTATTTAATTACAGCGAATGTAATATTTTACATTTTCTTCCCAATTAATTGTCAATTGTTAAATTTTCAGCTTGGTTCAGCGGATTCTGGAACATGTCATCACTGCCTTTCCTGCTGCTGGTCCACATGTTTTACCAATGGCTAAAGCTCTTATGTATAAGTTAGTGGACAACTCCACCAACTTCGAAACAGCCATAGAGAATGGACGAGCAGCTATAGATTTTTTAACTAAGCTGTCATCCATTATTGCCTTAGAGGTGCCTCAAGGGTGTGAAGACATTCAGGCTTTGCAGTGGAAAGATCTTCCCTTGATACCAGTTGTGGAAGAGATTCGTGAACCCAGTAAGAGTTTAATATTGAATTTATTTTTTAATTTTATAGGTGGGTCCATCTTTTGATGTTTGAGCCCTTGTATTGAGTGCATTTTATTGTTATTAATACCTGTTAAATCTAAGCTATTGGAATCAAATGTCACTTATAGATGTAGGTGCTAAAACACTTTAAATCTGTCAGGGACACAAATAAGTTTTGAACGCATACCAATCTTCTTTAATTTCACTGTGATTTACTTGAAGGATTGCATGGTTCCTAAAAGGTAAAAGGAATTTGAAACAAATGATGCAATGGAGGAAGGAAATGCTGAATCGAAAATGAACCAAACAATAGGAATAGTACTTACAAAACACATTTTGCCCCGATAAAATGTAGAACACACTAAGAAACTTGAACTAACTCGACTTACTCAAGGTCATCACTAAAAATGGCAACCATAACACATGTGGCTTAGCTGCGGCGGGCTGGGCCCTAAACTAGCTCATGAAAACTGCCAGGCGTAACGACAAACTTGAGCTTACAATAGAAACCAAATTTTGATTAAGAAATGAACTAGCCTGAGTACCTATTTCAGGAGTAGAATTTTACTCTGTGGTAGAAGAAAATAAACTCTCAATTTAACTTTCAAACCTACAGTAGTCCATTGCACAGCTGTGTTCTTAGCTCTGAACAAGAGTTAGGAGTCATAGGGTCTGAATGGTGACCTTGTTATGATAGAGAAAAGGCTAGTTGCTATGGTAATAAGTTTTGTTAACAACTGTATAGTGGAGTTCAGGGGAATTGCAGATGTGTAACATAAATTTATAAAAGCTTGCAAAGGCTCTTTTGATAGTGTTGTACATGTGCCACAAATACTCATGTAGTCTTTATATTTAGGATTGAAGACAGATGACTTGCCAGTGATAAGAGAGAAAGGACCATACAGTTCAGAGGAGGAATACTTAAATACGTACTTCAGACTCCTCAGGGAGGAATGCTTCTACAAGTTGCGTAATGGAATCAGTGATTTTCTTACAAATGGTTCCAAATGCAGTTCAAAAGATATGACAATGTACAGGTAAAAGAAAAATTGCAATTTTACTCCCACATATAGCGATGATATTCAACTTTCTGATGTCACAATTAGGGTCATAATGGATGGACAGTGAATACTAACACCTCATAGTTCCATTGAACGACACCTTATGTACAAGATGAACACAGTCTGTTTTTCTAGGATTGGAGAATGACTTTCATAGGCTGATTCACTTTATCCTTCTAGAAGACCCAAATATTCTTATAATATTGTTGACTGTATGCTTGTAGTCCAAATGTACAATACATGTATTCTAGTTGGTACTTTGTTAAGATACATGTACTTTGCAGCACAAAACTTGTATACTTGTCTTGTGTTGCTTTAAATATGTGTATTCAATTTGTTATTGTCAGAGTTTTCCTGAGAGGAGCTTCCCTTGATCATGAGAATTCTCCAACTATGATGTTACTTTCACTGCTGTATGAGAAATCAGAGTTATCTGAAAATAGCAATGAACAGCTTGAGTAAGTACATGTATCAAAATCTTGATGTTAATTCTTTTGATATGTTTAATTACTGAACCAATCTGTTTAGTTTGTTTATTAAGTCCTTTCTGGTACAAAAATCCTATGAATTTCAGGATTACATATCATCTTAGTAGCAGGCCCAAAGCTCAACTAAACCCCTTATACTTGGATCACTGACCACACGAACTTCCCTTAGGTTTGACTGGCATTCATTTTTGTATATTCATTTGAAATCTTAACTAAAGACAATATTTGGGAACCATGAAAAAAAAAATTTTATTAAAGAAGAGGACAGAACATGAGTAGTTTTTTTTGTTACAAATTCAAAGTGTTAATATTCTCAAATGAATTTGACTTCAGACCATGAAAACATTATATCTTTGTACATGACTGCCAAACTTAATGTCTTATTATGCTGAAGAAAGTTGCTGTTACAATCTGTATAGGTAATCAAATGATTTTGAGTGCAATTTGGAATAAATAAGCTCGAGTAAATCTTTTCAAAGACTAACAAAACTGCATGAGCCTGTAGGGGCAAGAGAGATGGTAAAGGTAAAGTCTGTTTATGAGCCTAGTGGCCCATTAGGCGGGTGCTTAACTCCGGTTTCTGTAGCATGAAGCAACTAGGAGTAAATCTACTCCCCCCTGGATGGGATGCCAGTCCATCGCAGGGTTACCCCCAGCATTAAATTGCCAGTACTCATTTACACACCTGGGTGAAAAGGGGCAAGATAGATAGATAGCTTTATTAGGAAGTAAAATTATTGCAGTCCCTGGGCGGGCTAAAACACGACTGTCACATTCTAAAGTCGATGGAAATGGATACACACGAATCTAATCTATACATCTGCCATGCTACTTTAATGATTCAATCCTCTCTTACATTACCTGCTTACCTACATCATGTATGGCACACGAAGTGTACCTTACAAACACTACAACGACTTACTTTACAATGGGAATAAATTATCTCTTACTCCAAGATAACAACAATAAAAGCTGCAAAATGTAATCTACAATAAAATACAATAGGAGAAGTATCAAAAACCAAAATACAAATAATTAAGATAGCTACTAATAATTAAAACTGTTCACCATGATAAATGTGTTTTTGAAGCTATTTGTCTTACAAATCAGTAGCTTGAAGTATCTTTGGCTGCGGGTGCAATAGGTGGACTCGTTGCATGGAGGCAGGAGATCATGGAGCTTGTGGCTTTCGTCCCTTACAATCTGATCAAATAGAGTATCAGACAAGATCTCCCTCCTCTCATACAGTGATGCAATGTCAAGAGCTACTAGAGCCTCAGTTAGGAGAAGTCAGGTTGAATCATCCGCAACGCCCATTTTTGCAACCTTTCCATTTCATTAGACAGATATTGCGGCAAAGAATGATGAAAAACTGGGCACTCATATTCTAATACAGGGCGTATACATGTTGTATAGAAAAGTAGCATATCCTCAGATGGAACTTTAGCACGCTTTAGCTGTTTTAGGAAGTACAGATGCTTTGCAGCGTTTTTGCTTAAATTATAGATTCTACATGCCCGTTCCACCTGAGGTTGTCCGAGACTATCACTCCTAACAACTTTGCGGATGAAACAACTTCGATTTGCTTGTCATTGATAGTAATATGATCAAACAGACTACCTGATCTGGAGAATGATATTCTCAGTTCTTTACATTTAGACTCATTGAATTGGAAACCATCAGCTTCTGACTGTCTTACAAGTTCATTTACACGTAACTGCATGTAGCTAGACTCATTCTTCAATACGGATTCGACAAGAGTGGTGTCATCAACGTATTTCCAAAGAATTGTGTCTGCTACAGAAAGATTATTAATTTTATCATGATAAGGAACAGCCAGGGGCCCAATTTTGTGCCCTGTGGTACCCCCTGCAGGAACAGCCTCCCACTCCGAGAAGCAATCACGGCTCAGTTTTATCCTTTTTATTCTTAGGGCGAATGCAATTTGTGGTCTTTGAAAAAATTTACAAGTGCTTATTTATTCCAAATTGCACGAGAAAGTCATGTGATTATGTATTAATGATATACATGAGAAAATATGAGGTAGCTTCTCATATTATTATGCAGAAGAAAAGCACGAGCATCAAGTGCAAAAATAATTTATTCAAACCCTGAGAGTGACATTGACCTTGACATTGACCTTGACATTGACCTTGACATTGACCTTGACATTGACATTGATCAATCATTCTGACCAATCAGAATGTCTGGTTTGTTTCTTTCTTTGCACTGAATTAACCCTCTTCTGCACTGACTTAACTCTCTTCTGCACTGAATTAACTGAAAACTGCATTTATCTTAACCAATCAGAACTGAGAAATTTGTTCATGTATATTATTACGACTAAAACAGTTGCTGCATGGAGCACTGTATTTTGTTCATAATGTGGTCTGTTTCTGGATCACATATATCAAGTGTTATAGGGAAGGTTTCTCTTTTACTTTTGTCATAACGTACATTATCTTTTGTATCTTTGCCAGCCAAGATCCCCTCTTGTATGGAGATCTGCTGTGTATCTCCCTGGATGGCTCTTTTCAAAAACCCATTTGGGGTCTGGTGGAAGGTCATATTTCTAGCCAGAGGTAATTGTTTGATCAACTTTATAAAGTGTTAAGTCTTAATGGTGAATTAAATACATTTTAAATGAAGATGAGTGGGATAATTACAGTGATGAACAATACTTATAAAAGTAAAGCCTGAAAAAAAAAAATTAGGCTTGTAATGGATTTAAACCCATGATCTCTGTGATACCAGTGCAGTGTTCCACTAAATGAGTTAACAAGCCAACTGGTAGATGTTCATGTTGGCTTGTAATAAACCCATGAACACCACAAATACATTTAGTGAGATTGGAAATTGCTTATTTGAATTTTAAGTTAGTGATACATGTAATTACAAACTAATTGGGGGGAAAAAGCCACTTGCATGGTACATAAAATCAGGTCTCAGATGTATCAGACATTAATTAAGAGTGCTGCATTTCTGCTGGTGTAGTGGATGTAGTCAATGTTATTCTTACAAATTATTTTCGTTTGTGTGATTGCTGTACACTGATAATTATTGTTTGAAATCCAGGATTGTAAGGATTACTCTTTGTGACAAGGCAAATGACCTTTCTGAAGCAGAGTTTATTACACAAATGCAGGAGGTTACAAACAAAAGTAAGTTTTCAGGCTTTAATTTGTAACCAATTGTTTCATAAAACTGGAAAAAAGAAAAGTCCATTTAGTTATGGGTTTTATAAAAATTAAGGCATATGTTCTATGAATTACATGTAGCCTCCATATTTACCTATTAAATTGTTGTGTGACATTTTATTCATTTTGGTTTGATTGAGTAATCAAATTAAGAATTTGGGAACTGAATTTTGAGTGCAAATTGCTCATGAGGTTTTGCTGGGGTATCTGTTGATTCTCTCATGTAATATAAAATTGGCCATCATACCAGTAAGAAACCATGCTTTCATTAATGCAATGTATTTAAGTTCTTTAATTTATGATTTGAATGTAACTTGTGAACATGCATTTGGGAGTCCTTTTTCAATGGAGAGTCAGACAATTTGGGAATCCAATGGGACTTCTAGCCCAAATGAAACTGCATGTCATACCAGTCATGCACTATTTATTTCACAAATCTTTGGTGATACTTTATTGAGCCCTTGTTTTCAATGAAGGTTGCAATGATTTAGATATTAATGCTTCATCCTAACCCTTTATCAATCTTCAGATGATGGAGCTTACATGGCTCGGAGCCAAACCTTCTACCAGGCATTTGCTTCAGCCATGGAAGTATTGCAGCGCAAAGGTTAGACAATAATTTAAATTTAATTGAAATAAGGGAATCATGCATTTGAACTGTAGAATAAACTTAAGATAGAAAGATTCTTTTTCTAGTCAAGAGGAGAGAGATAGTCATGCATGCGGTACTTCTGTCAATAACTGGTTCTGTCCTCGTGTACCAGTTCACAAGAGCCGATACAAAAGACCAAACAATACACAATAGCTAACCGATGACTCCAAAACAAAGAAAGAACAATGGTAATTCCCTTGTGAACCGGTACACCATGACAGAACCCAATAACTCTGTCAAGTTCTGTCCGACTGGTGTTCATATTATCAGCTCCATTTCTTAATTTGGATTACAATGGACAATTAAGGCAGCATTGTTTTACTACCCTCTGTTTACTATCACATACTCTTTAAGGCACTTTCG
Source organism: Stylophora pistillata (assembly GCF_964205215.1). Taxonomy (NCBI): domain Eukaryota; kingdom Metazoa; phylum Cnidaria; class Anthozoa; order Scleractinia; family Pocilloporidae; genus Stylophora; species Stylophora pistillata. Next base: position 242,081 of record NC_142523.1, read on the forward strand.
GTTTTTAGCACTAAGTTTTGCAATTTTTGTGATATTCAGTGACTTACTGTCAAGGAACAATCGTTTGATAGTCAGTCGTTAACACAAGGAGAGATTCAAAGTACGTCAACTTGTTTTCCCCTTTTGTCTTCAGAGCATGTTCCATTTAAAGAGTTCTTGGTTTATCCAGAATCAAACTACATGGAGCCACCTGAATACTTAACCGACATAAAAAGTCCTCCAAATTGGGAAATAATCTTTCATAAGGAGTCGCTGAGTTGTCAGGAAGAAGAGTCTTCTTACTCACCTCTGAAAGATCTCGAGAGAATGCGGATGAATAGCAACTTCAAACCCAAACTTGATCCAACACAGCTTGCAGCAGTGGAGCTGGCACTAAAAAACAAGCTTGTGCTGATTCAGGTAATGCTTTAACTTGTATTGGCCCAAATATTCAAATGTAAGTATTTGGTCATATCCAACATTCTTGCTATTCCTTTTTTCACAGGGTCCTCCAGGAACTGGAAAGTCGTTTGTGGGTGTGCGCCTAGTGCGTCTTCTTTTGTCCATGAAGGTGCCACAAAGCCATGGACCTATTCTGGTAAGATAACACACTTTCCAGAACTCTTTATGTCATCAGTGCATGATTTAGTACATGTAGTCTGCGTAACAAACTTTTTTTTGTGCAGAACAAACTTGCTGGAAAGTAGGTTACTTGCCCCTGCAGAATAAAAAAACTGAGTTGGTGAGGATTCAAATTTATTTGGTTAAATCAACTAAGTTGAAATTGAACAACAACAAACATATGAAACATATGAGTGAACTGCGGTTATGAGACGTATATAAGAACGATCCTTCGCAGTAAAGCACTATTTGAGCAATAGTGGAAATCAGACCTGAAAAAAAAAAAAAAAAAAATTTCAGGCCTGTACGGGACAGGCCTGAAATTTTTTTCAGGTCTGATTTCCACTATTGCTCAAATAGTGCTTTACTGCGAAGGATCGTTCTTATATACGTCTCATAACCGCAGTTCACTCATATGTTTCATATGTTTGTTGTTGTTCGATTTATCATCTACGGGTTTATATCGAATTAATTTGATGGCCTGCTCCCAGTTGGCTTGTTAGCTCAATTGGTAGAGCGCTGCACTAGTATCGCAGAGGTCATCCCCTACAGGCCTGAAATTTTTTTCAGGTCTGATTTCCACTATTGCTCAAATAGTGCTTTACTGCGAAGGATCGTTCTTATATACGTAAGTTGAAATTGTAAATTGGCCACCGTTAAGAGTTAAAAAGCTGACGTTTCGAGCGTTAGCCCATCGCCATTCGCTCTGACGAAAGGCTAACGCTCGAAACAGTTTTTTAACTCTTTACGGTGGCCAATTTACAATTTCAACTTAGTTGATATAACCAAATTACCTTGTTACCCCCACCGACGCAGCACCACAGTTTCTCTAGAAACTCAGTACCCCTCTTATTCATTTATTTTTTGATAACCTTGTACACAGGTCGTGACCTATAAGAATCACGCCTTGGACAATTTCTTGGAAGCTCTTGCTAAAGATTCATCCCCTGATGAAAAGATTGTTCGTGTTGGAAACTTACCTGATGATGCTGACGAGAAATTGAAGAAACTCTTGCTAAGAGAGGTTTGTTTGTAAATCAACAGTGATTTTCTACTTAGTAACAAAGGAAACGAGGTAGATGATCGCAGGAAATTAAACACTTGCCTGAACCGATCAGTCTTAATCAAGTATTTTCACGTAATTTTCAGTTTGGAAACTTGGCTTCACTAATTTGCTAAGTTTGGGGTGCGTCTTATAACCGAGTGCGCCTTGAAACCGAGAAACTACGGTACGTTTGATCAGCTACAAGAGTGGGAAAACGAAATTGATTCGAGCTGCGTCAGGGTAGTTTTGCGGCATCTGATTGATTGTACACCTTTCGATGGAACGTCCACATGTTCTCGTATATCTAGAGTACACTTTCGGATAAAGTTCCAATGACGCACCGACAAAAGTCCATACGCGGGGACGCGGCGCGAGTTCGGAATATTTGCGTCAATTCCCTAGCAGCTTTGGAATAATGACACACCGCCGCAACGGTTTATTTATTTATTTGTTTATTTGTTTGTTTGTTTAGGTTGGGCGAAATTGGCCTCAGGGACTGTTCGATCGAAAAAGAACCTTGACAGGAAAACTTTGGGCTTTGCAGCCTAGTGTTAGAAGTGCTTACCAGAAGTTAGCGTTTTCCAGTATTTTCAATGCAGAGATGTTTTTGGAAGTATGTAACCACATGTCTTCATTTGGGTGATATTCGGATAATTTTAGTTTGAAAGTATTACATTCGCTCAGCTGAGTTACGGCATCATGCCATCCAGGTTCAGAACTTAGAGCGCTCAAGTTTTAAACCTGGCATGAAGTCAAAATTGATTGCGAAAAGTTTAAAACGGCTGCTGTTAAAAACCCGGCGTAAGCTTAAAGCTATATTGTTTTCGATATTTAGACACACTTGGTGTAATTCTTCAACACGATTCCTTCATTTGTAAATAAACAAACAACTTCCAGGTTGTCTTGCATCTGATCAGAAGAAGATCTCAACTGACGTCGAATGTTTTGAGAACAGAAAAGTAAGATACTAGTCGCAGCCGAATATTTCTGATGTTCCTACCACATTTTGTTGTCTTCACCGATTTAATACCGGACGGACTCACGGTAAAATGGAACCTTTTTGTTTTATAAAGCAAATAAGCAACATGTTGTTAATGGTGACGTCATCTATGCGTTTGTCCTCCAATAGATTATTGGTTAGAACCAATCAAAAGGCTTGAATAGTTTGTCATCCAATCTGGTGTAAATTTGATTCCATTTTCTTTGCAAGGAAGCGTCGGCAGACCAGATTAGGTCCCTTCTTAAGGAGAACGAACGTGAGCCAGTTCATGGAAAAGAACTGGAAACGTTGTTGAAGAAGGTGATCAAAGACGGTGATCGAGTTGGTGTTAGGAACAATGCTCGACTTTTAGGTACGCTTCTATTAAATTTATTATTAGCCAAAAACATTAAAAGTAGTGTTTAAGTTATTAGCTTGTTCTGGGCTCCGTCTTTACAACGCGAGATTAATTTATCAAAAAATGTTATTCCCCCGACAATGCCTAACGTCCATACTTAACTGGAAAGGTTATGCTCAAGAAATGGAACTCTTCCAAAATGCTCCTCAACGTGGTTAACTTTATGCAAGATGCGAACAATGGGCGAAAATGTAAGTTGCTTCCGGTGAGCGTTAAGACACACGACCCGAATCTGGTGGGTAAACAGTTGAAGGGTCACTAAACGCAAATGGTTCCCAACCCTCGTTAGGTATTTTGAATTGGTCATCGTTTAACGTCGTCCAATCAGAAAAGGGCAATCAACGTGACGGTTTCTAGTTGGCACATGAGAATCTTGCTACGTGGTTAACTTTATACAAGTCACCAAAACGCAGGCTAGTGGAGGGTGTGGTTGCAACGTAATAGCGACAACGCTGCAGTAGATGTTTTATTAATTTTAAAGTTCTTTTTTTTTTTTCTTAAATGAAGAACTAGTGAAAAATGCATTACAGCGTTGGCTGCCTGAACAAGAAGAGTTCGATAAGTTTGTCAGTGACAAACAGGAGCCCAAAGCAAAGAGAAAGTAAGTGTATATTGTAGTCACAAAGTACTTTGGTTTACGTCCGTTCGCAGTAAGTTTTCTTTTTCTCTTGTAATTTCCGTGCTGTAGTGGATTGACAGAATCATACATTTCTGTTACGTTTATGATAATTTCTAATTATGTCGGACATGGAAAGGAAATTGGACGAGCACCGGCATGCTCAGACTGTCGGCCGTTGTCTTGTTTAAACACACGCGAGACACGTTACGGTATCGTAGATGAACACTTGTTGGCTTTGTGAAATTGCCTTCCAAAACCAAATGTCTTTTTCATTTTTCCTCCCACTGTAGTGTAGCACCTGCCCTTGCTAAGCGAAAACGCAAAGAAGATCCTGAGCAGGAGAATCCAAGTGACACCAGAGATCCTTCAGTGGAGGAAAAGGAGCGTCTTCTTGCTTTGGATAAAGACATCTGCGATGAAGAAGACGAAAAAATCGCCCAAGATGTTGTCCATAAAGACCAGGACAAGAGAGATCCCTCTTGTGGAACAAAGGAGCGCAAGCTAGTTTGTGTCGATGAAACAAGTAAAGTGCTGTTGTCGTATTTTAGAACTCGGATGTTTAGAAGATGTTTTGTAACTTTGCGATTCTCTCTCCAACTTTCTTTTAGTAACTGTTGGAAGCAATACATAACTTATCGCTGATGGCGACATCTTTTTTTTACGCCTTTTTTTTTATGAAAGCTTTCGTTAAAGTCCTCGGTCGTTATATCAACGGAATGTCACGACCAAGACAGATTTGTTTAATACTATTTATAGGATCATTGATCTTCGATTATAGCTACTGACGCAAATAAACACGATGACTGACGAGGAAATAGACAGCGCTATCCAACCTTTTAATTAAACTGCGGCGGTGATTGCCTCACATTAACAACGCGAAGCATTTAGTAACCATACAAGTGAAGACACAATTTGCTCTTCTTTTTTTAGAGGTGATACCTCATAGAAAACTCTTACATTCCGTCAAAGTGTGGGATCTTAAGAAAGAGGAAAGAGTTCAGCTTGTGTATGTTTTCCAACGCAACTTCTACAAGAAAGCTTGTGCTGATTTCCTTGAAAAGAGCAGCTGGTACACAGAGGTAAAAAGATGAGTTAATGACATTTATTATTTATCGCCAGTAAGGGAAGGGGGAGAGTTTGGATGTGTCACGATAAACTTTACCTGATCCCCCCTCCCCCCACAAGGCTCTGTTATATTTGTATGAATCCCCTCATTGGCAGTCAGTTTTCTTTAGTACTCCTCCCCCTTTATACTCTGTTGGCAGCGACTGATCCCCACTGTATTTTCCCTGCTGAAGACCATATGATCCCCGAAATCCTTCGCCCCCTTCCTTCCCAAGGCGAGAAATGATGACTGACCCTTTAGCTGAGGCGGCCTGTAACGATAGTTGAATTGTAGTATGTTATGTGACCGTCATTGAGGACGTATGGGCGAAAAAACTCGTGCTTTGCGTACAGGATGCTAACAAAAAAGAGTATTCTTGTTCACAGATACATCAGCAGCTGAAAGAGCTGAGAAATCAACGTAACATTGAAGTTATGAAAAAATGTCACGTAATTGGAATGACAGTGACTGGAGCGACCATGAGGGCAAATTTGTTGGGTGAGAACTGTTGTTATTACATATTGATCATGAGAATTAATCTAGGATGTTGTGACTCAAAGTGCGAATTGTAAAAGTCACTATCATTGAGCGTTGTGTACATGAAATTGTTCACTGGAAGTTGGCTAACCGTCTTAAACTAAACAAGGATAAGACTGAATTACTAGTGATCTCTGCTAAACATCTACCTATGCCAACTGTTCAAGAAATCTCTATCGTCAGTGAGACCATCTACCCCTCACAGAAAGCTAGAAATATTGATGTTACCTTTGACAATCATTTTCTTTTCAACGATCATGTTGCAAGTATCTGCAAATTATCTTTTTACCATATCCGTAATATCAACTATATAAGAAAGTACTTGTCATCAACCACCACTGAAATACTTGTTCATGCATTTGTATCTTCAAAATTGGATTATTGTAATTCATTACTCTATGGATTACCGGACTACCAAGTAAAAAAGTTACAGCACGTCCAGAACGCCGCTGCTCGTCTCATCTCTTTCTCGTCTCATCTCTTTCAAGAAAACATGAACACATTACGCCTATTCTAATAAATCTTCACTGGCTTCCGATACATTATCGTATTGTGTTTAAAATTCTACTCATCACGTACAAAGCTCTTAACAATCTTGCACCATCGTACTTTCGTCATCTACTCACACCTTACGTTCCAGCTCGTCAACTGCGTTCATCATCTAAGAATCTTCTTGTGATTCCTCATTTTAATTTGAAGACATACGGTGCAAGATCTTTTTTTGTAGCTGCCCCCACGCTCTGGAACACTTTGCCGTTCGATATCATGAACAGCTCCTCAGTGTCCGTTTTTAAAAACAAACTTAAAACTTTTCTTTTTAGAAAAGCATTTTTCTAATTTTACAATTGTGTCACTCTTGTTAAGCGCCTTTGAACTTTGAGGAAACTAGCGCTATATAAATACTTTATTATTATTTTTATTATTATTATCAGACAAAAGCCCCAAAAACAAAAGGAAAGAGCTGCAAAATGGTGAAACATGGTATAAACTTTCCTCCGCTGCGCAAAACCTTTCCATTTTAACGATTAGGTTTAACATGGCTTTTTGGAAGAGGGTTTAAGAAATGTTTTGTTACCCTTCTGAACTCACTAGGACCTGGAAAAGTAGACTAAAATCGGCTTCTAATGTTCGGGTCTCTTGCGTTTGTCTAGTAAGAGGAAAGGGGCGAATTAAATTCACGGTGTTTTTCCCTCGCATCACCGCTCGTATGCTTAGGTTCACTCGGAAAAAGTTGGATTCTAGTGTAATAGTGGAATGTTCGAGATTTGGAATTCATGCGATGCGTGGAGGTTGTATAAAAATTGTGGTAGGCAGCAGCTGTTCTGTAAACTCAGAACTCGGCTCCAAAATCCTTTCTTCTGAAATCCTACCAGACCTTGGAGGCAGCAATTAACTCGCCCCCCTTTTAGCTCATGACCAATTGACTAGTAAAATTAAGCGGGATTCTTTAAATTCAATAGACCGTAGATGTTTAAAATGAAAATTTACCACTGTAGGAACTGCAAAGTGCTGTGGTACGCGTTACTGCAACTCGACTCTGCAAGTATATGTCGCCAAAATCAATAACATTCTGGGCGATGGTTATTCTACTTTTCATGGTCCTATGAAAAAACTGGTGGATCTGATTGGCACTTTTATGATCGCTTGCAGGTGCCTGATTGGTTCCTTTTTCCCCCCTTTTTTTTTGTCATGTATAAATTGTGATTGGATCTTTAATCGTGGTCAACAGCAAATCAGTGAAGTTTAATCTCTCGCCGATAGCAACATTTTCGGCCATAAACTCTAAATAGACTCCTTTGTAAATTTATTCCTCTTTCCTCCCTTTCCGCCTGTCAATCTTTCTGTCTGCCTGCGTTTCATTCATTCGTACATTGGTTCACTGTTTCGTTCATTCTTTCAATTTTTTTCTTTCTCCTGTTTCTTCTCTCCAACTTGCTTTCTTACTTTTCCTTCGTTGCCCGCTTACGGAAATATGGTCTATCTCGTAGCCGTTGTTATGGCTCGTCATGCTAAATTCTCTCCTAATACCTCCTCGCTCATGACCGGACTGTACATTAAAGTTGCACGGGCACTAACAGAACATTACCGAGGCCTTTTTTATCTAACATCTCTTCACTTACAATTTCATCGACAGCTGACATTAAACCGTCTGTCATGATAGTGGAGGAAGCTGCTGAGATCCTCGAAGCACAGCTTGTAGCTGTCATTCCACCGTCTGTACAACACCTCATTATGATCGGTGATCATGAACAACTAAAGCCAACGGTGCATTTCCACCGACTCAAAAAACATCATCACCTTGATCTCTCCCTTTTCGAGAGGCTTATCAACTGTAAGCTGCCATACATACAGCTTGGCTTTCAGTGCAGAATGAGAGATGACATTGTCGACTTGCTCCGAGAACTTAAGATTTATGACAATCTACAGACAAAACAAGAGGTAACGATCTGATTTGACCACTCCTGGTAATCTGGAACAGTTCGTGAATAGTCTCTTAGAAGGATCGACGGCATGATATTCTGTGGAATTATTTACTTCTGTCAACAGTACCTTCGTTTACTCCTTCAAATCCCTTATATGAGCCGCGCATAAGTGCCTGCACTCCTGTTACGTTAACCTTCAATCGGGTGATGAGGAAATACAAACTTGTGGGGAGGGTGTCATCTTATTATAACGCAGAATTATCTTAACTACTTAACAATGAAATATGAGGCCGGAGAGTTAAGGAGAGCGAGTGAGAGAGAGAGAGAGGGAGTATATTCCGCGATGCGTGCGTAAAGTCTCGCTCAGGTGTGTCAGTTACTCGCGCCGTCGCGCAGATCAAGGGAGTAGTCGAGCTAATTCTAAATCACCCAAAAGTCGCGAAACGTTTTAATTTGCTCTCTCCTCTTCTTTAATTCTTTGTCTTAGCTTGTACAAAGCAATGATTTACCACCCTGTGTCGCGTCCAGCATTTATTTCTGGACTCATACAGACTGGGAAGATGAATCGAAGAATTCCCACAGCAAGAGAAATATCACAGAGGCTAAAAAAATTACTGAAGTTGCCAGAACATTCCGTGAGAGGGAAGTCCCGCCATCAAAGATTACAGTTCTTTGTTCATATCGAGGACAGGCCAGTGAATAATTTTGTTTTTGTGTATTAATCATTTTCTTTTAATTTGTCTATTACGTTCCCATCAACCTTAGAGGCATGTGCGTCTTTTACGGAGGTGCTTTTTGAGATAGGCTTCTTGCTAAAGAAGTATTCTCGGTGAACTCACCTAGATAGTTCCTCTAAAAGGTTTCTATTGAGGAGGCGAAAATTACTCAATTATTCCTCATGGTCGTGAAAATGCCCTTTGATTCTTTCAAAGTTAAACATGGACACAGTTTTTCCTACGATAAATTTTTCTGCCAAGGAGGAAGTGTTTGAATTGGACCTTTTTACTTCTTTAAGACACACGGTCTCCTGTTTTAGAGAAAAAAAAATTACACGGAAAGCAGCAATACTCTACTGAATGATTATCTTGTTGATGAGCTCTGTCTAGTAAAGAATTATCCCCACAGCAAGCACCACAAGCCGTCGTTTGGGACCATAGATATAAAAATTTGTAGCTGATTCGTTTCTCTTGACGCTTCAGGTCGACGAAGTAAAGAAGCATTTCAGAAAGGAAGATAAATTGTCAGATATCAAGGTCACCACAATCGATAGTTTTCAGGTGAGCAAGTGGATATGTCCGTTGAAAACTTAGTGATCTTGAAAAGTTAGAAAACAAGGTCAAGTATCATTGACCTTCTTTTACCCAAACTGCCTCAATATCTGTGTTGCTGATTGACTGACTGACTGACTGACTGAGTGAATGACTCACCGACTACCATAGAGACTGACGTATGGTTTGAGTGAGTTTAATCGTTAAACTCAGTCAGTAGTACTGACTGACTGACTGACTGACGGACCACTGACTTACTGACTAACTGAGTTAATGACTGATCAGCCAACCGACCTACCAGCTTAGTGACTGGCTGACTGATTTCTGAAAGACACCTGAAAGACAGATTCCTTCGGATAGTCCGCGATCGACCAACATGCATTCTTTTCCTTCACGCCATGGAACAGGGATAAGATCCTTGCTTATTTAGCCACGTGACTCTTGAAACTTAACCTCAAGACAAATAATTACACGCGATTTGTATTGTAGGAAGTCCATTCAACTGTTTATGTTTTTTTTTTTTTTTACTGTCCAGGGGCAAGAGAATGATATAATTCTCATATCTCTGGTCCGAAGCAACAACATACCCACGATTGGCTATCTATCATCAATGAATCGTTTGTGTGTGGCAATTTCACGGGCTCGCTGTGGTCTCTACTTGTTTGGTAATGACACACACTTTGCAAGATCTAGAGGATGGAGGGTAGGCGTTTCCTGCTGCCGTTTGGAAAATGAAATTAATAAGATGTGAAGTTTAGAAATACTCAGTTTCGGATAACGAAGGTATTTTATGCGAGCAATTCCTGCGAGACAACTTTCTAAACATTCCACTAATTAAACTCTAGGGACGAAGTCGAAATTTGGTCTAAGAGAAGCAAGCCATCAGTTTGTTTTGAGTCGTTCGTAAATCTGTCTGTAGACCACGGAAACTTACTGAAACTAGAATGGTTTCTGAGGGTATGAAAATGCCAGAAAGTTGTCAAGCTTAATGTCAATTTAAAATGATAAAATTTTTTTTTTGCGTTAGGACTGTTTTGAGTAGTACTGCAGCTTTTGTTGCGAAATTATAAGTGAGTTTCAATTTGTTATTGTTAGTACCGTTGATATTGTAAGCACCATGTGGAAAATAGAGATTTGCAAAAATATTACAAGTCGTCATTCTGAAGAGTTCTTATCCTTCATAGGTTATCAGGGATTCCATGCGAAGGAAGCACTGTGTGGGTCGAGTATTTCCATTTTGCTTAGGTGACAAAGTCGTAAGTATGATGACATTTTGATTTTTCTAGATGTGTGTGTATTTGGTTGTTCCCTTCTTTTCCTTCTCGATGATTCTAATTTTTCAAAAAAACCGGCTTGAAGAATAACATCGTTTTTATTCATGTTAACAAAGAAGAAAATTCCCCAATTGAACCAAGACCGTGTAATGTTCCCACGTAAATTGTAGTTTTCTTTTTGAGGAAAGCTTATGTTTTGCTAAAAGTGCCAGTCTTAACTTTCACAATTTGCTATTTGCCAGGAGTGACGGTGTTAATACGTGCGTCCCTTACTATCCCGGTTTTTTCTTGATCTGATCTGTTTGCTTTGAAAATCAATTATAGCTACTGGTTTTTGTTGTATTTCAATGACATGTTGGCCCTTGAAATCACTGCTATTTATTTGTACTTTACTAATCTAGAGGGGAGATGGGTATCACGGAAGCCCTCCAACGAGAGATGAAAACAGAGGTAAAAAGGAACACAGCATTAAATTTACTATTTTTTGTCACTATAATTAAGAATTGTTTTATGCTAAGCGGATGTATATCGAGGTTCTAGATGCACACGAGAAGTGTGAAGAGCACGATAGAAGTATAGCAGTCGCTTCAGACGCAGCCGAGATCTCTCCAAACTTTCCAAGCGCGTCCATGCATCGATATACACACACCTTAAAGCATGAGCCTATTCTTTTATAATAGTGGACACAGTGGTCTCGTTTGAGCGAGATTGGTCCATCCTGTTTTTCTCAAACTGTCAATGAAAATTGTTTAATTGCTTAAAATTGTCACTGTAGCTGAAATAGTTCAATTGAACAAAACGCACAAACTAGTCGAATTGATTTCAACAAGTTGTCCTTTGAAAACACCCTTATTTCAATTAGGTAAGGAAATTGAAGGCTAGCAAACTCAAATTATACATATTTTAGTTGGAACCTGAGGCTAATTAAAAGGAAAGACTCGAGGAATTAAAAAAAGAATGTTCAACTTAGGGATAATTTCTTTGCCAGTTTCCTCCATTGCCTATCGGAGAGTTAGGGTAGACGAGAACTTTATTGCAAAAGGCAACTGCGCACGTCATGTTTTGTTTCCTTTAGATAGCTAGAGATATAGACCATGGTGGCTGGCTTAGGACACGCGCGCTTTACGTTATAAAAAATGCGTTGATCTTAACAGGGCAGACATTCCGGTACTTCTGCATTTGTTTTTCATTTTGTCGTCAGTTTTCTATGTGCTTCTATCTCTCTCCCTATATTTTTTAAATTGTCCAACGACCAAACTCTTATTCATGAATAGTAGATCCATGGAAGTATGGAAGTAGAGCAAAGGTGAGAATAACCTCTGGTCCAAATGATATCTTCTCTTTTGGAAGCCACCTTTTTTGCTTTTCATTCTGCAGGCAGCACAATTATCAACGCTCAAAACGTTCTTATCGGGGGAGGAGACGGCTCCGTAAATACAATGAATGTTGATCGAGGTTGGTGATAAACCTTTATGATTCATTCATAACTTCTACCTAGAGTGTCACTATATTGTTTCACAAACAGGTGGTAAGTATATACAACCTAAATCATTCAAACATTTGTATCCAACCAAGCACGATGTGAGAACCACTCGTCTTCAGTAAAAAATCCTTACATTGTTGAAGTATCTCTATGGACCAAAATAGGCGTGAGTTTGAACAAGTATCTTTTTCTTCATTCGTTGCTTTTACTTGAAGTCGCAATATTTTCCTTTTGTTACCAGGGAATTCCCCCTCGGGAACGACAACTCCACGGCGTTTAGAAATGCCACCTCCACCCTCTGGAAAAACCCCAGTTCAAGATCCAAAGTCGCCCTCACCTTCGCCGGTGTCTTCACCGCTACGTATGGAAAGAAGTGACACGGGTGCTGACTCAAGTAGTGTGCCGCTACATGGAAATGAAAGGGATGGGTCGGTAGTCGTTGATGCAAGGCCAAATGAAATAACAGGGGTGGAGTCTGAGAAAGATGCAAGAATGCCTATCCAAGAGGCACCTGCTGCAGACGATGCTTCCCTTGATTTGAATGATATGGAAAACATGAAAGAGAGACCGGAACAAGAGTCAGGTACTCCTGGGAAAAGTACAGGCGATTCTCCTGTTGCTGTGGATGAATCCGTACCGTCTGATAAGGATGCCAGGAGACCTATGCAGGAAGCGCCAGAGCCGCAAAAATCTCCTGAATCGGTCGAGTTTGAAAACATGAAGGAAAGGCCAGTGCAAGAATCAAAGAATGCCACCTCTGATTCGTCAGTCAAAGGTGATAATGCCTTGACGTCAGGTAAAGAGGCGAGAAGACCTACACAAGAGTCAACGGAACAAGAGAAATCACCTCCTGGTTCGAGCAAGGAGGAAAGTATTAAAGAAATGCCGATAGAAGAGTTAGCGGACGAGAGGCATTCGGAAGAAACAGCTGTGCAGGAAAGTGAAGAAACTCCAAAGAAGGAGGACGAGTCAAGGAGTCACCCCGTAAGGCACGTTTACCAAGAAGGCGACTTGAAAGAACAGAAGAAAGAAACTCTCGCCCAAGAAACAATAAACCAGTCTGGTGAGGAAACTGATAGCCAGTGCCCTGACGACCCTGTCCAGGAAACCCAGGGGCTTGGTAAAGTGAAAGAAGATGAAGACTTAAGACCTTACAAAGATGTCGAGTGCTCTGAAGCAACCACCAGATGTGAGACAGAAAGCAAAGATAGCCTAGAGGAAGCTTTGCCGACTCAAGAGACCATGGCCGCTGGGAAAGGACCTTTTGAAGAGACCGGGCTGGAGGTTGGCGTCAAGGGGCATCCCACAGACTGAAGAAAGCCATCTTAAATATTAACTGACAGAGACGGCTTTGGGAACAAAAGCAAGCGTATAGTGCACCCATAGAAGATGTGAAGGTGGATTCAACTTCCATTTTGTCTCTGCATTCCAAGAATATAATACGAATGAAACTTTAATTGTTTTTCTATTTTATAAATGAAGCAATTTCTACGGGGTTTTTATCCTCACAAGTCCAATGGATATCACTGATTTATCCAAAATAATTCGACGGAAGTGCATGGAGTCGATTCTAGCTAGTAGGTTCTAGTTTGATCAGAATTGAGCTGTACTCTTCGCAAACTACTTTTTTTCCATTGGAACACAGTGAGTTAGCCATCGAAGATGTTGCTTCTTTTTAAACCTCTTAAGAGGACCACAGCCTGTCATTTTATAGATTGTGCCCTTTCTTATGCATAATTCAAACTTTCCATCAAGTTTTTTCAATTTTGCCTGGTAGGTTTATTTAGAACGCGTGCGTTTGTATTTTTCCTTAAGATCTGACAAAACAGTGGTTGTATGAAAGTTCACGCAATCAGTCCTTTACACTGAGTGATATTCGTGCAATTGTGAAAACATTTTCCAGTATCATTTGCCGTGTAAATCAATTGGATACAAATCGTTTGTAGAAATTTGGACTGTAGCTTATTGTCTGAGTACTTTCATTCTATTGATAACAGTCATTTTAAACAACAACAAACATATGAAACATATGTGTGAACTGCGGTTATGAGACGTATATGAGCACGATCCTTCGCAGTAAAGCACTATTTGAGCAATAGTGAAAATCAGACCTGAAAAAAATTTCAGGCCTGTACGGGACTCGAACCACTGACCTCTGCGATACTAGTGCAGCGCTCTACCAATTGAGCTAACAAGCCAACTGGGAGCAGGCCATCAAATTAATTCGATATAAACCCGTAGATGATAAATCAAACAACAACAAACATATGAAACATATGTGTGAACTGCGGTTATGAGACGTATATGAGCACGATCCTTCGCAGTAAAGCACTATTTGAGCAATAGTGAAAATCAGACCTGAAAAAAATTTCAGGCCTGTACGGGACTCGAACCACTGACCTCTGCGATACTAGTGCAGCGCTCTACCAATTGAGCTAACAAGCCAACTGGGAGCAGGCCATCAAATTAATTCGATATAAACCCGTAGATGATAAATCAAACAACAACAAACATATGAAACATATGTGTGAACTGCGGTTATGAGACGTATATGAGCACGATCCTTCGCAGTAAAGCACTATTTGAGCAATAGTGAAAATCAGACCTGAAAAAAATTTCAGGCCTGTACGGGACTCGAACCACTGACCTCTGCGATACTAGTGCAGCGCTCTACCAATTGAGCTAACAAGCCAACTGGGAGCAGGCCATCAAATTAATTCGATATAAACCCGTAGATGATAAATCAAACAACAACAAACATATGAAACATATGTGTGAACTGCGGTTATGAGACCCAGTTGGCTTGTTAGCTCAATTGGTAGAGCGCTGCACTAGTATCGCAGAGGTCAGTGGTTCGAGTCCCGTACAGGCCTGAAATTTTTTTCAGGTCTGATTTTCACTATTGCTCAAATAGTGCTTTACTGCGAAGGATCATTCTCATATACGTCTCATAACCGCAGTTCACACATATGTTTCATATGTTTGTTGTTGTTTGATTTATCATCTACGGGTTTATATCGAATTAATTTGATGGCCTGCTCCCAGTTGGCTTGTTAGCTCAATTGGTAGAGCGCTGCACTAGTATCGCAGAAGTCAGTGGTTCGAGTCCCGTACAGGCCTGAAATTTTTTTCAGGTCTGATTTTCACTATTGCTCAAATAGTGCTTTACTGCGAAGGATCATTCTCATATACATTTCAACTTTGTTGATATTTTCAAATCATCTTGGATATGAATTGACAGAAACGGCTTTAGGAACAAAAGCAAGCGCATAGTGCACCCATAGACGATGTGAAGTTAGATTCAACTTCCATTTTGTCCCAGCATTCCAAGGATGTAATACGAATGAAACTTTAATTGTTTTTCTATTTTATGAATGAAGCAATTTCTACGGGGCTTTTATCCTCACGAGTCCAATGGATAGCACTGATTTATTCAAAATAATTCGACGGAAGTGCATGGAGTCGATTCTAGCTAGTAGGTTCTGGTGTGATAAGAATTGAGGTGTACTCTTCGTAAACTACTTTTTTTTTTTTCCATTGGAACACAGTGAGTTAGCCATCGAAGATGTTGCTTCTTTTTAAACCTCTTAAGAGGACCACAGCCTGTCATTTTATAGATTGTGCCCTTTCTAATGCGCAATCCAAACTTTCCATCAAGTTTTTTTAATTTCCCTGGTAGGCTTATTTAGAACGCGTGCGTTTGTATTTTTCCTTAAGATCTGGCACAACAGTGGTTGTATGAAAGTTCACGCAATCAATCCTTTACACTGAGTGATATTAGTGCAATTGTGAAAACATTTTCCAATATCATTTGCAGTGTAAATCGATTGGATACAAATCGTTTGTAGAAATTTGGACAGTACCTTATTGTCTGAGTACTTTCATTGTAATGATAACAGTCATTTTAACTTAGACGCTCTCGCTCTCCGAACTAGTGTATCTTTCTGTTACCAAGAGCGCTATGGTGAGTTGATTTAGCAAGCCGCACTCAATCGCTAGGCGTGAAAAAAATTGAAAAATGTTTTTTCGCCTTTGGGCGAAATGAATTACTGCATTAAGTCTACGATGCTATGAAACTGGAACAAAGGCTTACCAGTAATTGACCCAGTCCTTTCACTCGTATTAGAGCTGGGATTCACTGACAATTGTCTTCAGCTTCGAGTGGAAGAATGTCTTCATTTGGGTGATATTCAGATAATTTTCAGTTTGAAAGTATTATATTCGCTCAGCTGAGTTACGGCATTATGCCATTCGGGTTCAGAACTTAGAGCGCTCGAGTCAAGCTTTTTAAAGCTTGACTTGAGCGCTCTAAGTTTTGAGCTTAAAAGCTTGTTAAAGTGAAAGAAGAAGATGAAGACTTGAGACCTTTCAAAGAAGTATGACAATCTACAAACAAAACACGACATGTTGTGAAGTATATACCCAGGTAAGCTTTAAAGCACATGGTTATCATGGCGCCCAGAAAGGTACTTCGTGATTCAAGGGTAAATATGTCTTCTCGTACGCTTAATTCAATTCAATTTTTTCAATTCAATTCAATTCAATTCAATTTATTTATTTGTTAGCAATACAATATTATCACAGTCCTAGGTGACCCGCAATTAGCAAGCTATTCTAGGCGGGCCACCCTTCTAAAATAAGTGCTGTCTCTGCTAATGATCACATACCGATACAATTAAACAAAGATAATCATTAAATAAAAATACAATTGTTAAATAAAATAAAATAAAATTAAGTCCGTTGAATAATTAAATAATCAATTGCAAAGTTATCAAGATATATAATACAATTGAACAAGACTTAAACGAAGAGTTACTTTATCAAGAGATATTTACAAATTTCTGAGCAGCGTATATCAACATTCATCTCCTCATTTTCCAAAAGTTTTAACAGGCGATTTTTAAGTTCACGCTTAAACGGGGTTCTGTTTTTAATACGAAGTTCTTTTGGGATGCTATTCCACAATCTTACACCTATTCTAGCAAAAGAAAATAAAAGTTGGTTAGTTCTAGACGCTTTAACGTATAGATTAGCCGTTGCTGAGAATCTTGTGAAATGGTGATGAACCTGCTCGGAGTGGAGAAAGAGCATAGAAATATTAGACGGGGCACGGTGATTATCAATGTCATGCATCAAAGAGGAAACCAAATGAGAATAGAGCATAGATATTGGTAAGATTCTGGAGTTAACAAATAGCGGGGCACTATGAGTTTTGTTATCCGCAAAATACATTAGTCGTAGAGCACGTTTTTGTAAAATGAGAACCTTATTTAAATGAGTGTTAGCAGCTTGTCCCCAGGCAATCAGACCATAAGAGATATAGGGTTCAATTAAGGAGCGGTAGATGTTAAGAAGTGTGGCAAATGGGACAAGATGTCTTAACCTGGCAATTATACCAATTCCTTTACTAACTTTTAAACTACTTTCACTGTTCGTAAACACTGCACTGTGTTTGTAAACACTGCACGCACTGTTCGTGGTAGACCCACACTTAAAGATGTCGAGCGTTTTCGAATAACAATTAGAAATTAAATTAAACAACACTCTTCGTCAGATTACATGCCTTTGTAAACATTCCTATGCGTCTTGTTTATCAATAATAAAGAGACATTTAAGCTACGACGTTGAAAAGGTTAGAAAACTGATTTGTCTCAGATGTCACCTGTGCGTTCGCCAAAGAATGAAGCACTTCGAAAGTTTGGAGAGCCTTCAAGAGGTTAGAATTGCTCTCGATTACACCTCCACCGACAATGACACATCTTTCATGCTCTCAAAACTTTACGTGTGCTTTACATAACAATGACGTTTACGCATAACTGAACTGATTATTGTAAACTTTAAGTCTCACCCATCAATGGTTGAAGCGCGCAAGAAGTTTGGAGATCACGAAAGGTGCATATCCTCCCGCCATCAGCCTACATATTAGGAATATGAAGCACGCTGGCGCAAATGAAAATGATTGCATTAACTTACAATCCATCGTTTTACATCTCAACTTTGTCGCTGATAAAACCCTGAATAATCCTTGTATTCTACATGTAGCAGAAAATTTGTTATTACTTCATTTTAAGAAGCGATGGTCACCGAGGAATCTTAACTCAGAAAATATCCTACCAAATTATTACCAAAAACTCTTATGTTAGACAAATGTGTTACCTCCCATCCATCACACAGCTGACAAGGACCGATGAGCATTCGCTAACGTGCCATACGAAGGTTGTCATTTCAATTTAATTTCATATTCTCCCAACTAGATTAAGGAAGTAATGTATGTATATAGCAAGTAGAGAGAGAATGACTCATCAGATATAGAAAGTTAAAGGATCGAGCGGAATGCCTTATCTTAGCTGTATTCTGTTAGGATGTGGTGCTCGCCTCGAAGTAAAAGCTAGTGGCAATGATGATGAGGACGATGATGATCAAAGTAGACATAGTAAAGATGTTTGCAAGGCCAACCCCTGGCTTTCGCCTCTTATCAACTTCCAAACAAAATCAGACATCAAGATAAAATTTTTGCCAACCCAAACCTAAAGATATCGAGTTGTGTGATGTGGAAGCAGCTCGCCATGTGGGGGGGGGGGGAGGGGGGTAGCCAATGGACGAACTTTACTGACCTCCAGGGAAGGTTTTGGACCACGAAAAATAAGAAAGATATCTAATTACAGGTAAATAAGGCCATTCGAGCCAGCTGGGATATCTTTCTGAGCGGTTCAAATCATCAATGGGTTAACGTTCTTTGAGATAAATTACACTTGAACATATATTGATATCGGCCCACCCGGGCAATGAAAAAAAATTACTTAAAAGATAGAACAAAACCAGTTGATTCTTAGATGTTCATATCATGCCAATCGATCATCACGTAAAAAACATAGGAATCCCATCTTACTCGTGAGCGTTGATGCCTACGCAATTACGGTGCCAGTTGAATTTCAAGCTGGTTGCATTTAAAACTCGCAACCTCCTTCTCTCAAAAAAGTTATCTTTCCAAAAAGTGCGGATCAATTTCGGCGGGGATCTCAGCAACGACATATCAGTAAAGAAAATAATTTTCGTTTTCCGTTTCACTGTATTTATTCAGTGTCTATGTCTTTTACAGTGGAACAATTCAGCGGTAACGAATTTAACGGAGAACCTTGCTGACATAAACGTAAAGTGTAAACAGAAATGTAAAGGAGGCCAAGGAAAAGATTTCACTTCCTGCTTCTTGTTCAAGACTGCTGGAAGTTTCACAGGTCTGTCAGACAGTGGTACAGTAATAAAAAAGTAGCGTGTGCGTGCGTGTGTCTGTGTGTGCGTGCGTGTGCGCGTGCGTGCGTGTGTATGTTCGTGCGTGTGCGCGTGCGCGCGCGTGTGTGTGTGTGTATGTGTGTGCGTGTGTAGGGGGGAGGGAATGGGGGTGGTGGGTCGATCCAACAGAATGAATCTCTCATGGAGCGCATTTGGATTGTGTGAAACCAAAACCAATGTATACGTAATTTAAAGGAAAAAAGAGAGGAGACTATTACGAGGGACAAATGAGATCACGAACAAGAGATTCATTTTTAAAGTTCCCATTGTGCTAATTTACTCGCTCGCTCATCTTTAGCCACAGAAAAATGAGCGACTACAATTTCAGCCCCAAAACCATCCACAACAAAACCACTGTATAAAAACTAATGTTTAGACGTCTTAAAGCTTTTATTGATAAAAATACCGTTTTATTTTATGGCCAGTACGGTTTTCGAGAGAACTATTCGACACAACACGCAATTCTTGATATTGTTAACACTATTCAGGAAAATATGGATAAAAAAATTAATCTGACCTCAAGAAAGCCTTTGACACAGTTGACCACTCAGTATTACTTTAGAAACTGGACCACTACGGAATTCGAGGTGTAGCTAACTCTTGGTTTATGTCCTATTTATGCAATCGTACACAATCGACACAAATTGAATGTACAGTTGCAGAGAAAAGAACAGTGGCTTATGGAGTCCCATAGGGCCCCGTGCTTGGCCCATTGTTATTTTTGCTATATGTTAATGATATCTATAGTGCTCTGAGAAATTTAAATTTCATTTGTTTGCTGATGACACCAATCTCTTGTATGGCGATAAAAATCTTAAGTCCTTAGAGACTATAGTTACAGCGGAGCTGTCAAAGGTCTGGGATTGGCTTAATGCCAATAAATTAACGCTTAACGTTAAAAAGTCTAACTTTTTTATTTTTCAACCCAAAGGACGTAGATCTAATCATCAAGTTAAAATAAAATTATTAGACAACAATACTAACTCTTCTACTTATCTCCAACAGAAGGTATATGTGAAATATCTAGGAGTTTTGATCGATAATCACCTTACGCGGAAACCACATATTGATTGTTACTACCAAAATCAGTAAAACTATTCGTAAAACTATTAATATTAATAAACTATCGGTAAAGCTATTAATACTAATTGTTAGTTATTTTAATTTCTAATCAATTAGGTTTTGAAAGTATGTATTAGGTTTTTTATATTCTTAATCTTAGAGGCACGTACGTATTTTGAACGAGCTCTATGAGCTCCTTGACGCTACGTGGGTAAATAAAGTATTGATTGATTGATTGATTGATTGGCGTCATTGCGAGACTGAGACATTTTGTTCCCCAGAGTGTTCTCCTCAACCTTTATAGACCTTTCATCTTCCCGTATTTGTCTTATGGCCTTATTGCATGGGGTCAAGCTACTAAATCAACTTTATATAAGATTTTGGTGTTACAGAAACGTGTCACACGCCTTATTCATTTCCTCCCATGCAGAGATCATTCTCTTCCTTTCTTTGTGACATCTAATATTCTAGCGGTAGAGCTACTCTATTTCGAAACTGTCTCTGTTTTCAGGCTTGATGTCTCGAATGACGATGTACCGGAAAACCTCTGTGACTCCTTTACTCGCTCCAGAAAAATACACTCATATAACACCAGATCAG
Source organism: Stylophora pistillata (assembly GCF_964205215.1). Classification (NCBI taxonomy): domain Eukaryota; kingdom Metazoa; phylum Cnidaria; class Anthozoa; order Scleractinia; family Pocilloporidae; genus Stylophora; species Stylophora pistillata. The sequence goes on from NC_142523.1 coordinate 262,784, forward strand.
CTTCTGCAGGAAATTTTTATGTTAAACCTTCTACATTAAACCTTATGCGGAATTCTGTTGCTAGATTTGGAACTGTCCTGTGGAATTCTCTGAGTATCACTACACGTGATCTGACTCGTAAACAGTTTAAGGAAAAAATCCATAGTACAATTCTGAATATCCTGGCCGTTGAGGATAACTATATCGATTAGGCATCTCTTCTCCAAAAAATTCGCGGCCTATGATATCTTCTCAAGCCTCAACTGCTCCTTGTGCCTGAAATAGCGAGTTTTGTATGTTTATATTGTCTTATTTTTATGAATTTATTTAATTAATTTAATTATTTTATATATTTTTGCATTTATTTATCTGCTGTTCTTTTTCTTTTCTTTTTGTTCTTATACTTAAGCTGTAATGATCTTTTCATTTATGATTTGCTTCAGACTCTTAACAAATTGTTGTCACTGCCCGCCGCGACTAGCCTGTGCTACTTGCGGGCAGTGTCAATTATGTAAGGTTTTATTTTTCTTTATTTTTCTTGAGTAATTTTTAATCCTTGTAACCCCCCACCCTTACTGCGAAATAAATCACATTCACTGTGGACGAAAACAGTAACAACAAGAAACACCACAACAAAATCGACAACAACAGAAACTGCCACATTATAAGAAACACTACCACAAACAACCAAAGCAGACGTAACGACAGGAAAACGACAACCAAAAGAACCAGCTATACAGATCCAATCCACAAAAGAACACGGTACAGGAACCACCCACATCAGCCAGACTGAATTATCAACAAAATCATCTAAGACTCCGCCGACTTCCTCCAGTCATATCAACACTATACCTAAGGAGACACCAACTGTTCTCTCCATGACAACGGCAGAAAGGAGCACTGAGTCCTGGTAAAGGCAAGATAATAGACAAGTCACATGACGTAAACAGCAGCAGAAAAAGAACAGTTATGGTTGTGTCTATGTTATCTTCACTTGTCGTAGTTGCCGCCATGGTTTTCATAGCAGCTTGGCTCTTGGGAAACGGCAAAGAAAGTGAGTTAATTTCATTATGATATATCTTTTAGTTATTTTTCCTGTCCTTCCCATTTTCCTGATGTTAATCATTGCAGTAGCTTCTGTATTACCAGCATCCGCGTAAAATAAATTTAAAATACGTATGATGCACGATCCTCGCAGTAGAGAGCGCTAATTATGCAATAGCGAAAATCAGACCTGAAAAAAATCACGCCTGTACGGGATTCTAACCACTGACCTCTGCGATATTAGTGCAGCGCTCTACCAATTGAGCTAACAAGCCAACTGGGAGCAGGCCGTTAAGTTGATTCGTAATAAACCCGTGATGATAAATCAGATACAATGAATATATGAAGTTCATATATTTTGAATTGCGGTTGTGGATACATATGATGCACGATCCTCGCAGTAGAGAGCGCTATTTATGCAATAGCGAAAATCAGACCTGGAAAAATCATGTATTGCATGAGATCACATCCGTAATTTGTCAGGGACTAGGACTTCCTCTTCTTCTTCTGCACGTGAAATAACGATGAATACTTTTCTTCAGTTTCTAAAAGCCTTTCCAGGATGTATATTCCAAAAAGAACGTCTTCACTGCATGGATCTTGTTTTCTTTAGCTTTGTTATATAGTTTCCATAGTATTCTCTTAAATTTATAAATTTTTGTATCTGCCAAATTAGAGTTAATGGTTACTACATTTCATGTGTCTTAATTTACGAGTCTCTTTACTTTTGTTCATATCATTGACACCATTATAGTCCATAAACCAGAACATCAAGTGCACGACGTCGACACACAAGAGAATGCCTATCAACTCCTGGTGTATGACGAGAAATCAAAAGATCAAGCTGAACAGGAACAACGGACCTACGAAGGCCGTGGCAATGGTTCAACCGCAAAAGAATGAGGAGGTGGAGAAGTTTATACCAATCCTACAACGTATCAGCAACTTGACAAGACTAATATCACTGATGAAAATGATTATCTAGCAGCTTATCATCCTCTTATGAAACAACTCCAGTCCAAGGTATGCATTTTTGTCCCATAATATTCCCTTCCCTCAACCCCCTCCCCTGCGCTTTATATCTCTTAATTTTTATCCCTTTAGAGACTGTTACAATGCTAGTTCCAAAGTGCTAATGTCCATTGCTTGTATTCACACTGTTCTTTTATATTTGCAATAGCGCACGTGAGAGAATCCGCTGATATTGCAAGCCCCTTTAGCCGACTTGTAGCAAGATATCAGACTGATTTACTGGCATTCAATCGACATTATTTTTCTTAATCCCATCTGGAAAATGCCAGGTCGTTCTTTATCGCCTGAGGTGAGGGGGGTCAGAGGATTTTGGTGCGTCCTGATAAAATTCACGCGATCCTCCACCAAGTATTATTGGCAGTTAATCGGCCAGCAATTTTTATAGTTCCCCCTTAAACTCTTTCAGTGTTCCCCCCAAAATTCCCCCCCCCCCCTCCAGTGGGTAAATTACTTTTGGTCCTTAAGTATGTTTAACAATGACCCCAGATAGATAGATAGATAGATAGATAGATAGATAAATAGATAGATAGATAGATAGATAGATAGATAGATAGATAGATAGATAGATGGATGGATGGATGGATGGTTGGATGGACAGATAGATAGATAGATAGTTTATTCACCTTAAAAAACTTGCAGCTAAGAGCTGAATTGCGATAAGGTTTACAAATGTAAAATTTCTAAGTCATTAAATTACAACTAATTAGTTAATTTACTAATTAGTTATAAGCAAAAAACCTGTATTGTTAGAAATGGTTTTTGATTAAACAAAAATATTGACTTCTCGTAGCTATTGTTGCAAACCCATCCGGCCAATGAAAATTGTTCCAGCGCATTTTAACAATATGAGGACGTAGTTATCATGCGACAATAAAAAATGTACCTGCCGAACCAAATCGCGTTTGTTTTTGCTTACGTAAAAGTGCAACACCTCCTTTCTGTAATCGCATTATGCAGACGATGCCACTAAAACTCACATACATTTTCTGATTGCTACTTTTTCACAGTCTGAGCAAGTACCCGAATATGACCAAGGGTACTTAGTACTGGTTGGGGAGTACGGCAAAAAAGAAGAGACCGCTGATCAAGAGGATCCATATTACTACAAAGTCGAGAATAGCATACCTCAGTGATATATCGTATGTTTTGTAACGTTACACTGAAATGTTGTAATCTCCGGTCAAATGATGGGACATGGGCCCCTTTTATCGTGAAACCTATTGTCATACCGTTTTCTGTGTGTGTCACCTGTAAGTGTTTGTAAGTTTCATTAGTTGTATTAGGGGGCGACCATTTAACTTTTAAGGGGGGATTTCTGGTCATCAAGAAACTTTTTTTCTAGCAATCTGCTGTGCAGGATACTTTTTTTCCGTTCTAAATGCCTTTTTTCTTCTGTTACACGTGGGCTGCATGCAATTTTTTTCTTTCAACAAACGCTTGCAGGAAGTTTTTTTTCAAATCACCTACCCCCCTCAAGAGTTAAATGGTCGGCCCCTTATGTACTTGTGGTTGATGTCATATCGTTGCGTAATGCTACGTGATATATGTCGAGTGATTTTTCAGGTTTTGTGTAAAAATTTAGTCCTGTGGATCAATGTTTATGTCCACATTTTGAGATAACATCGTCGTCGTTCTTTTTTATACGTCGTTTTCTAATATGAGTTTAATTTTTTTGGTAAGTTTTCGTTCTCTAGTATGCAATTTTCTACTATGTTTAGTACCGTAGGTGTGTGGATATTTACACTCCTTTCTTTAGTACCGTAGGCGTGTGGACGTTTACACTCCTTTCTTTAGAGCCGTAGGCGCGTGGATGTTACACTCCTTTCTTTAGTACCGTTGGCTTGTGGATGTTACACTCTTTCTTCATGATTGTAATTCAAGAGATCGGGAACGATCTGTACAAGTGCATATGATACTACGAATTGATAGGATGCCATAGCCTATCACAAAGGCCTGAGATAATTCTTGTTTGAGGATGCGGTATGGGTTGAAAGTTGAGGAAGTGGCCTGATTCAGTTAACATTTTTAAAATTTTTCGTCATAACTAACAAAACAATTACGCTAAAAGCCAAGCGAATAAAACACCTTCGAGAATTTTCGGTGCAAACCACGCAAGACTAAATCATATTTCCTAACCGATTAAAAGTGCACTGTCATTACCCTCCTTTAAAAACGAAACCTGGTTTAAACTCCTCATTCACATAGAATCGGCCCATTAATCTGAATGAGAACTTCCATCGCGGCCCTGTTTCGGCGCATTTCTAATCATAGACCCCAAAATGTTTTAATTAACTTGCTTGTAGCCATCGCTACTGGTTTTAACGACAAAGGGCTGGAGCTTTTCCACATCTTGTACTATTACTCCACGGCCCCGGCCATTTAACCCAAACTGTTGTCTAGCATAATTGTTCGATTCCCAACTCACCTCTTGAAGGCAAATATTGTCGTATTCAGAGTGAGGCAGAGTAGTTATGTTTTGTTTCAGCCGCAGATCACTCATAAGATAGGCAAAGGTTGCCGCAGCTGCTCCGACAGCAGCGCCAACAAACTGTTCCAAACCGCCTCCACTCTTTCTTTTTCCCTCGCGAGCATTTTGTAACTCGGCAATTTTCTGTGATTGTGTTTCTACATCTTTTTCAAGCTTTTTATTTTGAATTTGTAATTGCAAACGCTTTTCTGTTTCTTGGCTCAGCACCTCGCCTTTTTCCTCTATTTCTTTTTCCCACTTTTCGCGCTTGACCTCCATTTCGGTTTCTATCGCCACCCGTAACTTCTTCTGTTCTTCCACTTCTCGCTGTTTTTCTTCCCTTTCTTCGGCATTTTTCTTTGCTGCAAGCAATTTATCTTTCGCTGACTCGACTTCATCTTCCAAGAAGCACTTTGTCTCGAATTTTGCCAATGCATCCTGCAAATGAAGACCAATTTCTCTTGCTTCTTCAACCAGGACAGGGCCAATAATCTTCTCATACGCTTTCGCGCAAATTTGTCCCTTCCAACATACGATAGACATTGTTAAAAATCATTTTTGTTAAAAATCATCTTTATTCATAGTGTGATAAAGTTCCTTCGTGAATGCTGCCAGAAATTCCCCATCCATTACACGATCACCAGTTAAAGATTTCTTCGGTGGAATTCGTTTGAATTGCTCAACAAGAGACAAGATTACTTTATGGAAATCACTTTCCTCTAATTGCCTCATGTTTTTTGATATTGAAGTATCATGGATGTAAGGTATTTGATTCGCAGAATTTTTTTCCCTTGAGAAGTATTTTCTGATGGTACTTCTCTCCTCTTCTTTTCTGTCATTTTTGTCGAAGCCTGAATGTATTCCTCCAGTGTATACCCCGGTGGGGTTTTAAGTTCCCCCCTCACTACCATACCCAGGTGTAGAAAAATTTTTAATATTGCTTCCGGGAATATCATTTCACTGTTTCGCGAGATGAAATACAGGAAGTCCAAAACGTTATTTTTCACCAAATCATCGGCGAATATATAAACTGCTGACGAGACAAGGGCGGTAAACATGCTTAGATAGGCTGTAACGTCATCCTCTCCAACATTCAGGCCTTCTACGTCCAATAGAATTACGGTTAACTTGCTGCCTTGCAGGCTCTTGGAGGGAATGATGGAAGCCCAAACCCCGTGCGAGACAGGGATAAGTGTATCTCCAGTTGAAAAGGTCGCTTGAAATACTTTCAAGCTGTTTCCGTTATTCCAAAAGTGTCGAACAAGGTTCCACGTTGATGACTTTCCGATTCGTGCGTCTCCGATAGTGCTCAGTACGACAATGGGCCCTTGAAGCCTGAATATGTCGACCAAACAACGCGAATTTAAAACAAATTGCTTCGTTTCAGAGTTGTACTTCAAGAGTTGTTGAGCCTTGGGAATTTTGGAAATATCTCGCAAAGAACTTGGCAGGCTACAAACCACTAGAAAAGCAAAAATACTGGCTCGCAGCAAAGCCATCTTGTCGATATTGGGTTGCTGAAATAAATGACGCGGGTAAAAATGGAACTTAAACTTCTAGGTCGATGGGCCTCAGTGGGGAGGGGAAACCCCTCAATCCACGAAAGCCTGCATGTGACACGAGACAATATCATGATTAACAGAAGAATGCCTTTAATTTTGATGTCTAGTGGTAGCTGCTGACCTTATCAAGTTTTTTTTTTGTAAAACGTCTTTGAAAAAATTGAAGCACCGACAGAAAATGCATATGATTTGTTTAGTAGGTCGTTTTCAGTTTCGCATCGCTCCACGACAAACCTAAAACAGAGGTGAAGTCATTTTGTTCTAGGAGCAGTATCATTTTGGAACATATGTCAGGAATTTATTTAATCACTTTCACCAGAGTGTGGTGAGGGTCGCACAACAGAGCGAGGCTCCAAATTAAGTGCGCCCTATATCCCACCCATCCCACCCCAGGGGAGGACATCCATCACACAGTAATCTCGTGTGTGGGAAATTAACGTCTCCTACCCCAACCCTGCAGGAGACGGGACCTCCATTTATTCGTCCCTATCCGAGAAGACTAGAATATCTAACCATTTCTTGATGTTACAGAAAGGTAGCAAATTCTTCTCAATTATTTTTAAGACCCTGAGTGTTGGTCCGGCCGGGGCTCGAACCCTCGACCTCCCGCACAACAGTCCAGCGCTCTATCCATTGAGCTAACCGGGAGGCGGTTAAATGAGTGTTCTAAGAAAACAACTCGGTCGAAAAACTTTGAAAGAGTGAGAGATAAGCTGTAAAATTGAGAGAACTGAAAATAAATTTAATAGCTGGAAAGGGAAAACCCCTCTTTCCGTGAAATTGAGAGGAAAAGCCCCACTTTATGAAAAAGTAAGTGGGACGAGACAAAGAGAAGGAAAAGGTACGGTAATCTTGTTTTAAGTGCGTTTTTATTTTGGAACAAGTGTCTGAGGTCAAACGCAAAGTAATAGAAACAAATTTACACGAGAAACCTTGAGAGCGGAAGAGATAAAAACTGAAAATAAATATGATAGCTGGAGAGGGAAAAAACCTTCTTTCCGCGCAATTAAGGAGGTCGAGACGATGGTATCTTTATAGAAAATAGAATGATAATAAATAACGACAATGGTGTTGAACTGTTGGGATAAACTAGCTCGAGTAGCACGCCCAAACGGGAGGAAAGAATCCCGACTTTACAAAGACAAACCTAATGTTCAGAACTATCTAAACAACACATGGCTATCATGCAAAGTTCGTTGGGCGCAAGCTTTTCGGAAGCAGGAGGTGACAAACATAGTTAAGGGCACTGAGGCACAAAACAAATTGTTTAAGTACGATTATCTTCCGAGATCAGTTAACAAATCAGTTTATGGCATTGCAATGAAGCTGGTAGAGTCTTTCGTTCCTGACTTGCACAGAAGCTATTTGGAAAAGAACTTGAAGTTTAACGATGCCTATGGAAGATAGAATTCTAGGATACCGTCGTATCTACACAACCGACCAACACAGTTCGTTAAACACTGTTTGAATAGTAGATTTGCTGCTGGAGAATTCACAGAAGCCGACGTCTCATTCGTAAATTTTTCAGAAAGGCCAATTCAACGTGAAGAGCGCAGCTAATATAAACAGGAAGGAGCTAGTTGACTTTTCGCATACAATGAATAAAGGGTGATAGTTTCTAAAGAAACTATTTGGGGCTGCGTCGGTGGGGGTAACGAAATAATTTGAATATATCAACAAAGTTGAAATGGTAAGTTGGCCACAGTTACGATTATAAAAGCTGTTTCGAGCGTTAGCCCTTCATCTTCCCTTTTCGTATCCAAGTTGTACTTGTGCCTCGTGGCTGAAAAGTAATTACCCCTGTAAACATTTCCTTGCAGTGTTTGCCCGCTACTCTGAGTGGGAATCTGAATCACCACCACATCAATACAGGGGCAGTGTCTTCATCACTCTTGATCTGGATCACTTGATTATAAATAAGCGCGACAATAGCGAAAAGAGTTCTGGCATTCCCAAGGTACAGCGAAAGTATCATCATCCTCTGACGGCCACGTAACACCTCTGGCGGTGGATCAATGAAGTGCAAACGAGCTGAAGCAGATCAGCTACCCAACAACAGTCCCAGTGGCACCACTCTGGTTCCTACAGTTGAAAAACTGAGGAAACGATTTCTTGATGAGATCGATACTATCAAGAATACTGCGTAGATGGTGGACAATGAAACCAAAATGAGAGCAGCTCTGAAGCAATTGGAAAATATTCAGCTGATGCTGCAGAAAAGGTGCTCGTCAACAAATGGTATTCTTGCAGTAAATGGTTTGAACCCGGGGGTAACATGTGAAGGTGTAGTCTGATCGTCCGGGTGAGTGTAGTCCTGAGAAGGACTGTTGTCGGTGGCAGTGACTGACGTTTCGACAACCTGTGCGGAAGTCATCATCAGAGTCAAGTGAATGATTGCTGTCAGTAGAACAACAATCTACTGACAACAATCATTCACTTGACTCTGATGATGACTTCCGCACAGGTTGTCGAAACGTCAGTCACTGCCACCGACAACAGTCCTTCTCAGGACTACACTCACCCGGACGATCAGACTACACCTTCACAAATGGTATTCTTCTCAGAATAAGCCCGGTCAAGAAGAAATTAAAGATCACGTCAACTATATACCATCAAGTATTTCACAAGCATTTGTCCCCCAGACGGCGCTGGAAAAAGAAGACTCCGAAAGCTGATCCATGATGTTATTCTCATTGGAGAAAGCAAAGACGATGTTGATGATGGTGATGCTAAGAGAAAGGTTAGCTGCATGTTTAATGATAAACTGAGTCCTGAAAGGAAAACTAGATTTGGATCGCTTGATTTCGATGCTCGTGAAATGTCACATATTTTTCGTGTATATCTACTAGGAAATGGCAGGTGAGGGCTTCTCAGCTTATCGGAAAATAACTGCGTCATTACTCGTATCTGTATCACGTCTTATCAACTTATGATAGTGCTGCCTTTCCATCAAGTTTCAGAGCATAGTTTTTATTCTCTATGCACGAGTATTTCCTAGCTAACCGATATGAATTTTTTTCCAGCAACAAACGTTTTCGTTGTGGTCTTAACTGCGATTGGCTACGGTGGGGAGAAGACTTTATCGCAGGATGTTAAAGCAAACGCTTTCCCTCCACATCTTAAAATGTTAAGGTTAGGCGATAAGTTCTTTGATAAATAAGGTTAGTTTAAGTGTTAATTCACTTTGGAATTTTGGTGTCAAAAGGAACGGAAGCGGTGAGCCGCCAGTGAAACAGCTGAAAGGTGAACCTACCACAAAACTGTTACACGCCGGTAAAATGGGCCTGAAGATGACAGACATCATGTTCCATGCCGGACCCGCCAAGCTAACTGTTTCTGATGCATGGACGTTGATCCATCCAGAGGTTGCTAAAAGAAATAAAAATTTTAACAGCGCAATACCAGCTTTTGAGCCCGGTTGGCTTGTGGACAAGGTGCTTGTCTTTTTATTAACATCGAATTTCGTCGATAGAGGCATAGGCTTGGTGTTACTTTGTGGTCACACCTACAAAAGTGCTTCCTCTAAAAACAACTTTCTCCCTTTTTATTTTCTGGAAGGTTATCGAGGCAATCCTGTTGGGCATGACCTTAGTCTACAGCGATATTTTTGTGGTGGACAAAACAATGGCAGAAATGGTAAAGCGACATTCCAGCACTCGCTTGCTTTGGTCAGGAGAGAACTTTGCCCCCATTTTTAAAATAGTTATTCCTATGAATGTCTGGAAATCACTGAACTCTTCTGGTGAGGACATAACAATAACAAGCTTTTTTTATAAACTCCCTTTAAGTCTAGAACTTTTCAACTGGACTTGACATTGTGAATAAATCATTAATCGCTCTCGTGTTTTTGATTTAAAGGTTCCGGATCGGCTGCAGAAAATCAGACATCACTTCGATCCCATGAATGGGCGCGCACACACCATTTCGAGCAAACTGATGGAACTGATCGATGACATTAGGTGACTTATTTCTACCCGGTGTTTTCCTTTTTATTAGTTGCACGCAGACGAGTCGTAGTTATGTAATTTCTGTACTTTGTTAGACTCTGCAGTGCCGTTGCTGATCTCAAAACGGGATGGAACTACAAGTCATGGCCGTGTGTTGAGCCACTACATTACACACAGACTGATAGCTATAGCTATGGTGTGATTGTATGTCTTGTGAGTAGCATAGCCACTTGCTAAAGCCCGCTTTGATATGACTCTACATTATGGTTTCGAATGTAATAAAATGTTTTGTTTGTTTGTTCTCAGTTTGTTTGGTGTTTGTGTGAGGGGTTAGATGTCAAAGGAAGTTACAATGTGGAAATGGAAAGAGAGAGAAAAACGTCTGTCATCTTTGGCTCCTGTTACGATGACCTTGATGAGTAAGTTTTGATGGTGTCAAACAGTACTGTTTCTCAAATGCCGCAAAACTCTGATCAACTTGCTGTATTGTGATGAAATTTTGTGGGCCGAGGCCAGGAACGTGTTCGATAATTGAGTCAGTTTGCTAGACATAACGTCTCGTAGTCACGTTCGACGCACTAAAAACTACTATAAAACGAATACAAGAATTGTAAAAACGTGTAAAATGGTATATAAAAAGTCACTTGTAAAAATGTAGCGGAATTCCAAATCGATTTCGATCAATTACGATCCTCATCAGTAGTACTCCGCCATGTTTAAAATACTCATAAATAATTGTTCATATAAGTGACTCTGAAATGTCCACACTTCTTCCAGGCTTCATGTAAGCGGTCATGATGTATCAATCACAGCTCGTGGGATTTGAAAAAAAAGTTCCATTCGTTCTTGGAGTTCATAAGCGAGTCTTCGTTCACATTATTTATCCTCACTCCTTCAGTTATTTGTCTCAGCATCGCGTCATTGTGATAAACCCCCGTCACATCCATTCGGAACTGCTTTACCTCTCTATTGTGTTTCTCTTTACAGTGTTTCCACAATGCAGATCGTTCTTCCTTATTGTTAAGTGATTTCGTATGCTCTTTCCCTCTGGTATACGCGCTCCTGGCTGTTTCCCCTACGTATACGCTGTTACACTGGATACACTTAATCTCATACGTCACACTTTCTCTATCACACGGTCCTTTTCCACCTGTGCTACACACTGGGCAGTCTTCTCGTCCACACTGTCGCGGTTTAAATGGGTCGGACTTTTGGAGTAGTCGTTTAATGGCGATTCCGGCTTTCTCCACCACTTTAATATTGAAACCTTGCTGCTTTATTTCTGTCTGGTATTCCTTCCGTAACCGTGAGTTGGGCGTAGCTGGTACAAAAATTACTGATTCATTCCCGCCGCGTTTGTACCAGTTGGATTTCCTTTCGCTCTTTTCCTTTTCTCGTTCCACCTTTCTCCACTCCTTGGGTCGATGTAACGGTCTTTCTCCTTTTCGCTCAGCTCTTTGTCTCGCTCTAAAAGCTTTGAGGGCCGAATCTACAACCTCATATCTGAATTTCTTGCTGTACCCCGAGTATTGCATTCTCAGGACCATCTCGTTAACATTCTCTACTACTCGTTCCCATGGTAACAATCTGCTACAGTTAAGTAAGACCCGAAGGACTTCTTGGGTCAGGACTGTTCTCTTTGTACTCCAGCTTACGGCAGACCTAGCATGTATGACTGTCTTAGAAGCCATGCTCTTGGAATAAAACTCATACATGATCACTGAGGCTGAGGCTTTCTCGTCCTGCCTGTCTGTCTCTTCCCCTTTTGTTTCCATCCACACCTTCAAGTCAAGGATAGGTAGCTTTCCGTCCTGGTGTTTAGAGGGGTAATCTATTTCGAGTTGTATTGACGGGTGTATGTCGTTTCCTATCTGTTTTATCAATGTCATAGTCCTCTCATCGTCACTGATTCCTTGATCCTCAGCTACGGATCTCTCATCCATGTGAGTTTTTCCATCCTTGTACCTCATCCCAACTGGTGTTGCTTGCACAGCCATGTTGATGTCATCCACGTACCGTTTGTTCATTTTCATAACGATGGCCAATTCATTCAGCCTTGTTGCAAATTTTTCATCCCACCAAATCATGAAAATCTGGGCCAGTACCCCGGTTAATTTAAGGCCAATTGGACCACCTCTTATTTGCTTTCTGATCTCGTTATCAAATGTGAAAACATGATTTTTCATAATCACTGTCAATACGACTCTTAATGCCTCTTTCAACATAATACGTTTTGCACGTTCATCTGGCTGTGTAACTGGTGGGTTCCACGATTTAAATCTTTTCTCTTTCTGCTCCTCACTCCCACTTGCAGTGATCGTGGGTGGTCTCCCTCTATTCGTCTTTCTCGTTGGACATACATTTGTAATCTCCATCCTAGCTAGCACTTCCGGTGATGTCGTTAATGCCAGGTACAGACCCAACTCCTGACTGTTGATACTTCGGATACTGATGTTACTCTCGTAGAAAACCTCACACACCTTATCGATTGTGAACTCAATATCAAGACTAGGATATAAAGCAATCACGTCGGTGGAGCCAATTATTAAGTTGTCGTTATCCTGGTCCTGATTAACTCTGTTCATTTCCGCGATCATGTCTTCCGTGCTCGTGCATATGGCGCTATTCTCTCTCGATTTCCATACCTCTGTAAGTACAACGCTCACCAGGTGAGAGAGCTTGCAGTTGTAACCTACCATTGCCCCGCGTATACCATTGCGTATACCAGAGGGAAAGAGCATACGAAATCACTTAACAATAAGGAAGAACGATCTGCATTGTGGAAACACTGTAAAGAGAAACACAATAGAGAGGTAAAGCAGTTCCGAATGGATGTGACGGGGGTTTATCACAATGACGCGATGCTGAGACAAATAACTGAAGGAGTGAGGATAAATAATGTGAACGAAGACTCGCTTATGAACTCCAAGAACGAATGGAACTTTTTTCAAATCCCACGAGCTGTGATTGATACATCATGACCGCTTACATGAAGCCTGGAAGAAGTGTGGACATTTCAGAGTCACTTATATGAACAATTATTTATGAGTATTTTAAACATGGCGGAGTACTACTGATGAGGATCGTAATTGATCGAAATCGATTTGGAATTCCGCTACATTTTTACAAGTGACTTTTTATATACCATTTTACACGTTTTTACAATTCTTGTATTCGTTTTATAGTAGTTTTTAGTGCGTCGAACGTGACTACGAGACGTTATGTCTAGCAAACTGACTCAACTTGCTGTATCTTTTTGTTAAATTACAGGAGAAACACCGCAGTCTGTAAGATTTGCAAAGACGACGATGGAGAGGATTGGCTTGGGTGTGATAGCTGTGGCCAGTTTTTCCACGCAAGTTGTCCGAATGTGCCTTTCGCAGAGACGCTTACACAACATTTCACCTGCCGTTAGGGCGGCTTCTTTTCGGATCAAGTGGATTTTATAATAAAGTTCGGATATAACGCGCGCTGTCATTGGTTGAAAGGGCGTGCTCTATGGCAGTATAGAACATGGAGTTGAAGATGTCACGCCATCTGCCAATTTGTATTATAACATAACCAAAATAAAGCGCGCGCTCTGATTGGTCAATTTAGCGTCCCCCATTTGCCCATGGGTGTACGCTGCTGACGTGAGCAAAGACTATTTTTCCGCGCGCGCTTGTTTTTTCTGGTCGCGTAAAAGATTTGTTAAATAAAAGGGAACTCTTTAGCTACAACGTATCAATGTTATGTTATAAAACAAATGGTAAACACCACAGCGTACACTATTGAGTTATGGATGCACTTGGGAGGTTTGCTAAGCACTCAAGAAGCTAGAGTCGCTCTCGGCTATCGCCTCGAGCGACTCTTACGCTTCTTTCGTGCTTAGCAACCTCCCGCGTGCATCCATAACTCAATAGTGTACGCTGTGGTGTTTACCATTTGTTAAACATGGCGGACCAAATCCCGAATTTTTCTCTCGGGTTTTTATTCGACCCAGAAGTCCTCTACGACCTAGAAGACGAAAGAGAAAACGAGTTATTAGCGTCGATCGATTTAGAGGATACTGTCAATGACAGTGTGACCTACCCGTTAACTGAAAGTTAGGTTTCCAACGAAGTTAATTATGAAAACAATGAGCGCGGCGGCAACTTAAACAGGCAAAGATTTGAAAACATGTCAAGTGCCGCAATAGACGACATCATTACAAGAGCAGAAACAACAATTCACCGAATGGGCTATCCGAGTTTTTGAAGGTGAGTTTTTTCGTTGCAAAAATATAATAAATACAATATGAAAACCTCGAATAGAGTGGAGGTAAATTTGCTAAATGTTCTTGCCAAAAAAAAAAAAAACAATCAAGGAAAGTGGATAATGTTAAAATTGGCTAGCACACACACGTTTCTAACCAACAACTATAACTTTCTCTCGAAAATGAACACCAAAATACAAATAAAAATTTTTTTTTTCGTTTCCGTATTTTAACAGCTTGGTGTAGTGAAAGAAAAGTTGCCAAGAACCTCCACGAGATAAACAACAAAGAGCTTGACCTAAATCTCCGCTACTTTTACGCAGAAGCACAAAAAAAAGATGGTGCATTGTATTTGAGGTCATCCCTTCTTGGATTGCGAAATGCAATTGAAAGATACCTCAACAACCCGCCATTTAACAGGGGAATCTCCATTTCAAAAGGCACAGATTTCCAAGCGTCAAACAAGCTCCTTCAGGGTAAGATAAAGCCAAACAAGCGCGAGAAGAAAGAACGTACAAAACACAAACCTCCAATTCCAGTAGCAGACCTCCACAAGTTGAAGTCATCAAATACAATCCGGGGAGACAATCCTTGGGGTCTTCTGCGGAATATCTGGCTTCATATAACCTTGTACTGGTGTCGTCGAGGACGCGAAGGTCTACGACAGTTGACGAAGCAAAGCTTCCAGTTCTTATTAGACGACAACGGACGGGAATATGTTTCAATGACGAGGCTACTAAGAACCATCCAGGGGGGAGTGAAGAAATCAGCAGTGTAGAAAAGGAGGCCAGGATGTATTCAACATCAGAGGATCCACTTTTTGACGGCCTCAAGTGCCTCAAGAACTATCTCCAGAAGTTAAATCCTGCCTGCGAAGCACTTTTTCAGTACCCAAAGCGAACCGTGAAATCTGAAGATAAAGTTTGGTACTACAACAAGTCTCTGAGGGTCAACAAAATTGAAGGAATGATGAAAGAAATTTCTAAACTAACGTCTCTTTCAAGAATCTACACGAACCATAGTGTCAGAGCCACTGCGATCACGCTGTGGTCCAACGCGCAAGTTCCATCGCGGCACATAATGGCGATCTCTGGTCATCGCTGTGAAGCTAGCCGGAGGAATTACAAGACTCGTCCATCAAGTGAACAGCTAAGGGCTTGTTTAGATATCCTCTCTGGTGCATTGAATGGAAGACCATCGCTGCCAAGTTCCTCTGATGCAGCCACCAGTTCAGAAAATCCTCTCGCTGCTGTAAATTCGACCGTTGTTTATTCACAGAAAAACACAGCGCAGCAGTTTGTCAAGTTCCAACCACAAGCTTTGAGCAGTTTGTTTTCAAATTGTCACGTTGATAACGTCCAGGTTTTCATGGGCCAAAATTCGGCCGGATTTCATCGATCATGTTACCAAAGATACTGGTTTTTATACGCAAAAAATGCACTTTTAGGCATTCGAATTATTAAGTAAGATTTGCGATTCTTCGTGATAGCTTTTGAAGCTTTTGATGGTTTGACATTTTGACAGCTTTGGTCTTGTTCATCCAATCAAATTAGGTTTCCCATTCTAACAAGGATTCTGATTGACTTATTGTAAGCATGCTCTGTCAGAGTATCGAGCATGCTGACGACATTGTTGTTAGTTTTGAAAATAAAGTTTGTTTGGAAACTGTAAGTAATGCGTGGCGAATTTAACGGATTCTTTATTATAAAACAAATAGAGAAGCCTTGACTGTCATCTGCTCTGTAGTAAAGCACTTAGGAAGCGGCTAAAACACTCAAGAAGTGGAGAAAAACACTCCACTACGTCTCGTGTTTCTCCCTACACTTCTTTCGTGCTCTAGCCGCTTCCTGCGTGCTTTACTACAGAACAGGGCACCGTCAAGGCTTCTCTATTTGTTAATTAATGTTACGTCTAGACCCTAATCTACCAGGATAGCGGATACAGTTCTTGGTAATCGATCAAAATATGTATTCGGGAACGTCACGGATCCAAAATCGTAACGTGATGGAGCCAACAATATGAAGAACATCTCAGAGTTCAAAATGTTTTATATTTGTTATATTGGACGTTTAGTTTTCATCCCGAGTGCTTCTGTTAAGTGAATAGAAAGAAAAAGTTTGAACGGAAAACATAATTATTCATCATATCGTTGTTTTGAGAAAAGGTCTCCTAAATCGAGCGGCCTTTATTAGAAACATTTGAGGGATGGTAAACACATTACCCTTAATTTGGTTGTTTCTTAAAGCTCTGAGTTTTCCTCCTTGGACATTTTCATACGGAATGGAGGCGATTGTTCATATAAAATATGAAGTTAGAGAACTTCAGCTAGTAGAATTTTTGTTAGGAAAGTTTTTCATCTTAGCCTGTAGATACAAACTTATAAAAAAGACTAAAAAATCATTCAGATCGAGAACTCATTTTTTGTAGAGTTCCCCAGCTTTTTACTTCCCGGAAAAAAAAAGTAGAGATTGCAAAAATCAAGTGAAAAGCGCGCCAGATGTGATTAACGCCTTGGACAACCGGAAGTCACGATACAGTTCTTTTCGTCGCGTAACAAGTCACCAAACAAATATATCATTTTTTGATGCCTCACCCGATGTCTGCGTTAGTTATTAGAGCAGTAAAAAATATTTGTACATTCAACGCTTTTGAATTTTTTTAAAATTTTTATGTAACGAAGTTTTCTGTTAAAATTTGGGGATTGATAACGTAATTAAAGAATACAACAACTACAAATGATTTGTCTCTACATGCAGTATTAAAGCTATTTCACCGCTGACCACTCTATCTCAGACCATTTTTCTTGCTCCGCTCGTCGCCCGTGAGACAGAGCTGAATAATGAAATGCTACGTCAGCGGGTATGCGGTCAACAACGCGGGCTCAAGTGTCCTAGGTCTGAAATTTAGCGAAATTAGCGGAAAATAACAAGGGCTGACCTTTAAAACCGAGGAACTCTCTTTTCGTCGAAGGCACTTTCCTATTTCCAAAGGTTTAAAGGAGAAAGTTAATTTTTGAAGATTTTTAGGGGGTGTACCAAATATTTGGAGGTTGTTCTGTAAAAGAAAAGCGGCAAAGAAAACGACGCCTCGATGCAACAGAATAGGAAATCAACCACGCGAACGACTCAAAATCCGTGTTTCCGCGGCAAAACCTGGCGCATGCGTACACGTTATTCAGCTCTGTCCGCCCGTGATATAGTAGGGAGCTTTAGCAACGACGACGGCGACGGCAACGAAAACACCGTGTCGAAATCGAACTTTTCGTTTTTGTAACTCTTGCGAGGTTATTCCGATGTGTTTCACTTGGAAAATGCTAGCGAACTATTCGGGGACTATATCACTACGAACGGCGTTAAAGTAAGGAGAAAGAAAGAAAAATTAACCGCCATGCGCTCACGTTCTCGAGAAAACCTAAAGTTTGGTTATTGCACGTTGTTGTTATGCCGAGAACGGCAAAGAAATGTACCAAAATGTTAAACGCACGTGCAGGGCGATTGTTTTTGCTAATTGAGCCTATTGTTTTCTGCCGTTCTCGTTGCCGTCGCCGTCGTCGTTGCTAAAGCTCCCTTGTAACTCCCAAGAGAAAACGCTAAAATCCTGTGGTAAGTGCTTCATATATGGCAAATTATTACGTTATACGAATAAGGTTTCACTGAGGATTCTCCTACGTGACGCATTACATGAGTCATTCTTTAATGGGCAATATATATATCATATTAGACGTTTTGTTGTGTAGTATCGCTGAGTATTTTTACGAGTTGTGCCGTATTTTGACTCGCCCTACGGGCTCGCCAAAATACAACTAACGAGTAAAAATACATATATCTTATTAACCAAGCGCGAGGGCCGTACTGGGAGAATATCAGCCCGAGGTCTTGACCGTACTGACCGAGCGCAGCGAGGTTCGTACAAAAAAGACCGAGGGCCGATATTCTTCCAGTACGTTCCCGAGAAAGCCTGGTTAATAAGAGATTTATTATACGACTCAAGTTCAAAGGGACACAAGTGCGGTATCATTCGGGACAGTGCCCGGTCCAATACTGAGAGAATATTGACCGGCAATAGAGCATTTTGATTGGTTGATTTTAGTTATTGGCCCTCCGGCTGCACGAGTCGTGTAATAATCAGCGATACTACACAACAAAACGTCTAATAAGTTATTAATTATCCAACGCGCCAAACTGTTACTTTCAGTGCGGGCGAATTTCGCGGGTATTTATTTACGGGGAGTCCGTAACAGAAGTATGCGAGGCGGAACGGAATTGGCGCCTTGTCGTGTTGCTGTTTCTATTTTCTTCAATAAATGAAGAAATTTCCAGTTCGTCTAGCTGTTTTTCTTCGTTCGACTCACCTAATAAACTTTGATGTATATTTGCCAGCCATTCTGACTCTTCGTCGTCGGAAATATGATTCAAATTGTCCGCCATTTTTTTTTTTGCGAGAAAACCTCTTTAACCGGTACTCTAGAGAGCAAATACCGCGTGATATTTGTACTCGTCTATGGCGTTATTTGTACTCTATGAAGCGTAGTTGGATAATAACATCGATAATCACTCGTAATTTCTTCATGAACCGGAATAAATAACCAATGGCAATCGGAACCTATCGAATGTGTATTAGTAGAGACGACTATTGCTTCAACATCATGTGCTTTCCACGACAACTCCCGACAACTGCAAGAAAACTCTTTCCAACGATTTGCTGTCGTTGCTTTCTTCGACGTGTGTGATACGAGTTGTCCTATCGGTAAGTTACCTGTTAGTTTCTTACTTTGTGATGAATTTCTTAAGACGTATTTTCTCAGTATGCCACAGCTTTCGAAGTATGCGTCAATCCGGCCGAATAAAAGGTTTCGAAAGGTGTTTCAAAGTTGAAGATCAGGGTACTTGGCGTCCACAGAATCTCTATGCTGCTATTTTGCCACCGCCTGCGAAGAGAATACAAATTAAGCTTTACGAGTCCCATTTTGGACAGAAAAGCCCGTTATGAGAAATACTGAGTCCCTTTTGGGGATAATAAAGCCCGCTGAGAGATTAAATAAGCCCTGTCAGGGAAATGTAGGTTACGGCAGAAAATCTTTCGCGGCTGAAGGATTTATTTATGTGAAAATACCTTTCATTAGCCAAACATATACGAAAGCTGTGGTGATTTCTCATGCAAAAATACCTTTCATTAGCTAAACATATGTGAAAACTGTGGCGATTTCCTTCCGACAAAGCCATACAAGAACTCGTAATCTTGTTAAATATCACCCAAGGGTCGTTTTTACTGAATCTTCCTATGCGATAGTTAGCACTGAGGATCGAGGTGTGCTCACCTTGTGAGAGTGAATTTGATAGACATTGCAAAGTACAGGTAAAACGTCTGCGAAAGAGTTCCATAGAACCCCATACATTAATTATGCATTCGTTTCATCGAGATTAAGTATAAATAAAGGTTTCTTTGCAACACTCTATGCATAATTAATGTTGGGGTTCTATGGAACTCTTGCTAACGTCTGTATTTCTGTATTCTGATTTCTGTATCTTTATTGGCGACCTTAAAGTCAATTGGTTAATTCAAATAGACAAAACCCCACTTCATAACTTGTTCATGAGAGACCATAATTACAGACACTTAGTCTCATGCTATACTACTGATAACAGGACCACCATTGGCCATATCTATACTAATTTGCTGGAATCAGAAGTCAATATACACATTTTAGAAACATATTTCCGACGGAATATAAAGCAATATGTGCATTTATTCAAACAACGGGACCTAGTTGTAAAACAAACATTTCATAAATGTCTAAGAACATGATGAAATTGAAATAGTATGCACAGTGATATATAGATTTAGCAAAGCCTAATAGCACTGTAATATAGCTTCGAAAACTCTACTTTAACAAATTTGTAGAAAGCAGATGTTTTTACATGTTTCCAGTAGTTTTGCGAGGTATGTAATAACTGTATATTTTTATCACCAATCCTCATACTTCTTCCCTTTTTCCTTTCTTTTTTGAGAATTTCTCTTTTTCTTTCGATTTCAGATACTAATATCTCGCATTACGAGACAGGTGAACATGGCTGACCAAACAGCCAGTGATACTGGACAGAGAGAGAATAATTGTTTTATTAAAAAAACGCCCCCAAGATATTAGACAAATCTTCTCGACTTTATTTTGTAAGAGGAAACCGGATGTTACAATGTACAGATATTAGATTATGGTATATTGGCTCATATACCATAATGGCTAAGCCAATAAAAGGTCTTGAATTGCATTATCCAATGATCCAGTTTTTAATAATGATCAGATACCTGATGAATCTACTACACAGAAAAACCTATGTGACCAGGCAACCACAGAGTTTGCAGGATACATACACAATATTTCTCCACGAAAAAAGGGAAGTTACTTTGACTGTCAACTTCGAGGTAACGAAAAGACTGTCCGAGAGTGTGCTTTTTTGCCACCAAAACTGAAGAGATTTACAAGCCTGAGTCAAGCGAACTCCCCAGTGAAAATGAAGAAGTTCTGCATTGACACAAAATCAAATGCAGAAGATTTGCTGATGGGTAATGATGTAACCATTGAACATTTTCCAGCGATAGACTTTGATAAGGTTAAACTTCCCACAAAGATGGACCTGTCCACCATCAAATCTGTGTGTCCTGGCCAAATAATTACAGTAACTGCCAAAGTTACCCAATTGTATTCTTCAAAGACTGTGGGTTCCAACTCCTACAACTCCAACATGCCATTATTGCTGATCCCTCAGGAACCATGAATATGACATTATGGGAGAACTTTGTTGGCAGCATTAAGCAAGGTGACATGTACACCTTCCGTGATATTTTTGTACAGAAAATAAGATGAGCCATGAAATCTGTCTAAACCCTGCTAAATCTAAACTGTTTACTTCGCCACCCATCTGTAGAGCTGATAATCGACGAAGTAAAGTAGTTGAAAATGTTAGTCGAGGGTCGGAAAGGGGGGGGGGGGTGTCGTGCACGGTTCACGGGAATTAAAATTCACGGTACACGGGATTAAAACAGACTTTTCACGAATAACGCACAATTCAGCGCTTGATTTAATTTTTCACCCATGTACTACACAACTGACGTGTAGACCATTTTGAATTATTGCATGGACATTAAATAATTGTTTTTCTCGCTATAAAATACTAAATTTACACTAGTTCACAAGTGTATGCCTTGGTCTACACAAACAGAACTGGTTACACTTCATTACTTGCAATTCTTTGGTGTTGTGCGTACGTGCGAGAACAATATCTTTGTCAGTATTGTCAAAGGTCTCATAAGGCAATGACATAGCTGCTAAACCGTGACAGACCACACAAATAAACTGTTCACATCAGTCGCCGGACAACTCCGACCATTCGATCACTACTTGTCTGTATGCCACGGAGAAAGGTCAGTACATCTTCATCATCGCTCAGGTGTTCACTTACATCAGAATCTGTGTCATATTCTTGCACTTGTTCGGAGTTATCGGAAACGTCAGAAGAACCATCATACTGTTGATCATGCTGCTGAATGTCAGAAGCTGTAGTTTCTACATCATCTGGAGAAGGTTGAGCTGGGAAAACTACTTTCTCTGCTGGTGTATAGGAGGAACGGTACATATTGAGAAGAAGTGTCCCGGCCTTAACCTTTGTGGTCTCCTGGCGCACGCTGCGCTGACGGACGGCCCTCCCTTTGTCAGAAGCCCATTCTCTCATTTGGTCTTTCTATGTGGCATTGAGCCGCTGCCTCGTTAGCTTATGATTACCTTTGTTCATTCCTCCAAGTTTTTTATCTGTCGCTCATTTCTTTCCACCTCTTTACCCAGCTTAATATTCTTGACGAGTTGTTCATCCTCTTCCTTCGCTGCAGATCTCTTCCTTCCTGGTTTTCCCTTCTCCCTTGCAGACTTTACAGTTCTTGGCTCCACATCGCCACCGGCCACACAGACTAATGATAGGAGTTCCCTTGGCGAGCACCACCTCCCTCTTCAGAACGTTAACTAACAATAATCTAAAAATTTATACCTCAATATAGCACGGCATTCATGCAATTTCAATTTGGATTTTATATAGTTTTGATCTCAAGTGGGCCGCTATGTACTATTTCAAATCTCGCGGCGCTGAACAAGAACGCGCGATTTGGACTTTTTGACTTGAAGCATGGGTGGCACTGCAGCCACAAACCAGTCTTTACCAGTTATTTTCCTACTTAGATAGGAAAGCACGATCAATTAAAAACTGTTTAAGTGCTAGTGCCATCCTACTCGAATTTTAAAAGTCTAAATCATTAGGACATTTCTAATAATTGCCGTTGTGCAAGTCCAATTTGCGATTATCTTTTATTTAATAGAAAGAAATATAAAGTTAATTATTACCCAGGTATGAAAGACATGCTACGTGACATTGATGCAATGTCTGTAATTATTGAAAGATGACGAACCATGCAGAACCATTCCTCGGTGACTGAACATGGATCTTTCTTCATCCCACTGCGCCTGGGTATTTATTGCATAGGCCTTGTTACCAGCTGGTCCTTTCTCTAAGCGGCATAGTTTGATATTGACGCTGGACCCGAGGCCTCGTTTTTGAGCTTCCTCCCTGAGGCCTGCCTGTTCTACCACGTGCTTTACAAACACTTGCAAAGAGCAGTGCTTTCCCGATAAAGGAATACGCACACGCTCTTTGCTACCAACAAACGCATTCATTGCATTTGAAGATGTTGTTGGATCCACATAATAGACAACACCTTCCAAAACTTGAAAAACACTTCCCTCAATGTCCTCACTTGTACTTTCGCTCGCCATATTTGACCATAAAATCATTACAGGTCACTGTGGAGTTATCCATGCGAGTCATGTGACGTCTAGACATGTCTAGGATTGGTAGTCTTGGTAGTGCGTGACGAGCCTGGCATTTTGTTTACATACTTGACCTTGAAATATCAAGTTCTGAATTCTGAAAGGCGTGACTACTATGTACATTCGGAAAATTTCACTAAAAATGAGCTAATTATAGACCATGTTCACGAATCTCGAGAAATAAATTAGTTATTTCACGAATCACGGGAGTACTTTCGTTCACGGATCACGGGAAATAATTTCGTTCTTTCACGATTCACGGCAATTAAAAATAGGCATTCACGATTCACGAAAAACCCCCTTTCCGACCCTCTTAGTCAGTAAACTGCCATGTTTTTATTGATATTAGTTCCTCATTTTGTTGTTGTTACTTCACAAGTTGGATGAAAGCTTCTAAAATGGACAGAAACTGTTCATATTTCTTATGTATTACATGTACATTGGAAAATGAGAAGACAAGAATGACAGCAGAATGTCAGTCAGTAAACAGCCAAATTATTATAGTTATTAATTCGTCTATTTATTGTTGTTAATTCACAAGTTGGATGAAAACTATTAGTTGAAGTTACACAAACTGTTATTTACAAGTAGACTGGCAAGGAAAGAATGACATCACAATGAAGCTTACTTTAAAATCATTAGATCGTATTCACCAAGTCGCTAAGCTAACTGGGTATTCTGCTGAAGTTTTTTAAAACTCCCAAGCAGACGTAGAATCTATGCTGTTTACTTTGCCATCCTTTTATAACTTATAGTTGATGAAGTAGAGTAGTTGAAAATCACTAGACCGTTGAAAATCACTAGACTAGTTGAAAGTCACTAGACCGCCATTTAATCATTCTTATGAATTATGCATTTTATAAATTTTAATTCATATGTAGGAAGAAACATGCCTCTTTAAGGAGGCTCCAAAGGGTTTTTTTGACCGCGCAGAGAATGAATTCCAAGATACACGCAAGCAAATTACTCGCGAGAGTAAGAAGCGATGGCGCGCGCGATCAGATCCGAGTTGTAAACAAACATGGCCGCCATGAGCGTTTCAAAATTGCCGGGTACCTCTATTGTTTCCAGCGGAAGTGGTTGTTTGAGAAACAAAAATGGAAAGTTTACTTCTTGAAAGTAGGTAGGAAAATGTTTTGATGGCAGGACTTTTGCCGAAAGTGGTCAAAAAAAGTTTATTTAACGAGCTAAAGGAGGATGGCGAAGTCAACACCCCATCAATAAAGTCGCGACGAGCGTATTCGGTACGTCTTACTTTGTTCCAAGAAAAATTTAAGTGAATACTTCTGAGTGCTATGATTTGATTCGCATTGAATTTGATTCCTAATAAAATGAAATGACCGAGAACTTTTCTAAACAACTCACCGGAAGATGAAAAGCAAAATGAAATCATTGTTGGATCCAGGATGGTAAACATTGAAAGCATGTTTTATGAATGGAAATAGAGTAGTGTAAATGTTGCCATAAAAAAAAAACCCATAATTTTGTGCAAACAAGAGATCGTAAAAATGTAGATGAGACTTTAATTCTAATTCAACCAGAAACGGTAAAATTGAAATAAAATATTCATCTTAAACTTGTGAGAAAGATTGTTGATATTTCACTCGATAAACTGTAAATTACAACTACGAAAATGCAAACTCGCATTTGTTAGGAAAGCATTGCAAAATTTGTTTTGTTTTCCATTTAAAACGGAATAATGAAAGTTTACGGCCATGACAGTGGCAAAGAGAAAAAAAGGAAAATGAAGCGAAGGCTTGTTCATACCTCTAGTACCTTGAAAAATATAGAAATTCGCGAAATCTGTGACGACCAACAAATTACTGTTGTATATGAAACCCTGATTCCCGCTTAGTTTGACGCTCATGACAATCTGGAAGACGTCAAAGCAAATTCTTTTAACTCCAAATTGTTTTTACTCCTCCACTTCAAATTGCACACAAACAATTATACGGTTAATCATGGTAAATGGGCATCGCCGAATGAGGCCTTCGAACAAGCCATCTTCTCGGAACAACGACAGGATACCATCCAGACGTCAGATGGAAAGCTTCATCTTTCGACAAACATGGCCCAGAAGCTGGCAGAGGCTGGTTTGTCTCGTGTTACACTACAATCTCTGTACGAGAAACTCAACATTAACGGTCTCAATGTTGTACTGGCATTGGCGCCACCTTCAAAATCAACCTGTCATCATGTATCGAATTCCGCAAGAGAATTCTCTCCGGAATGTTCTTACATTTCCAACTGTGGTAACGGTAAGCAGTCTGAGTCTCAAATGATGACTTATTTTTCAGGAATGTGTAAAATCACGAAACAATGTGAATCCATCTTCAGGATGTACGATTTTTTCCGCGCTGAGGGCATCCACCGATTAATCGCGCGAACACGGATTCATCCTCGCGAAAATGAGCCCTGGAGTCAGCGGTATCGTTTAAAGCGCGTGACCGGATATAAAAGTGTGAGCTAAAATTGTAAAAACCGGAAATAAAACTTGCTAAGTTGATGAACTAATATCTCGAAAATTAGTTCGGTGACCTACCCTGATTTTTTGTGTACAAATTATTTTCATCATTACGCATTCCTGAAGAAAATTCAAAACAAATTTATCTAGCGGAAAATTTTTTACTTTCTAAAACAGCATTTTTCCTATATAATTCAAGTTCTACTAGTTAGTTTTTTTTATATATCCCGTATACAGATAGAGAATGTGATGATGTTAAAAAAAACTAGGTCACCGACTTGGTTTTTGAGATATCTTTCAAAAACTAAGTTTTAGAAGGTCTTTTAGCACTACTGTACTGTTGCCATGGCAACAGATGGTGCCTGACGAGCCCCCTTACCAGATTGCCCTAACATAGTGTTAAGCATATGTCAAGTTATTATCCCGATGATAAGTTTGAAAGTCCTGCTATCTTTTACTGATTGGCACTTACTGTTAATTGTGGAAAACCCTTTCGAGCCTCCTTAAGTAACCTAAAAAGTTACAAACTTTCTGTACTTCTCAATTACAACTAGCTGTCTTGAAATAAAATTGTGTTCAATTCATTTCACCATTACCACTGTGATGCTAAAAATAACAAATTCATGATAGTTAGCCCTACTTCCGGAAAAATGTCTGCAATAATTTCAACCACACCCCGAAGCAGACCAACCTCTACTCCTCCTTATTTTTCTATATCACCTTCCACATGTTTGTTACTTCTAGCCATATTTCTTTGCTAAACTGTTAGAGCTTCACATTATACCCCAGCTTCCACACCTCTACTCTATGACAGATAAATCCCAATTGCGTTCACTAAGTCTAACGCAATCCTGTATACCATATACACATTACTCAATTACCCAGCACTAGACACACGTACGCATTGCGGACCTATTTTTTTAAACAGTTAAGGTGGGGCTTTACCTGAAAAAAGCGCACTTTTTGTATAGCATGTAGCAATCACAGTTTTAATCCAAACCATAACAAACTTTATATAACTGGAAAGCTTATACTCCAAAGGTTCTGAAAACGAATGTTTTTATGCACTGCCAGCAAAAGTAACCTGGTACCAGGCTGTCAAAGGCACTACCCGCAGTGCAAAAGCCTCGGGTACCTGAGAAAAGATTTCTCTTTGCAGACTTCACAGACAAATAAACTTCTTATGTTATTTCAAAGAATAGTACCTAATTGTTGATATGAATGGAGGATTTTGCAAAATTGTAAAATCACATGCCAAAAGAGCCATCTCAAGTTAAACCATCAAAATGTGGGGGATTTTTCATTGATCATTTTTTCCCCAGCAAGCCCTTGACAAATTCCCTCATTCATATCAATTCATTTAATGAGCACTAACTCTCCTGAAAATTTCAGGTCAATAGCTTAAATCTTTCTTGAAATATCTTTTCTCAAAGGCAAAAATCGCTCGTTTTGAGAAAACAGACTTAAAGTTTACAACAAATTATATATTATGATTGTTCGGGGAAAAGAATATCAGTGGGTGGAAAACTATCCAGATTTAGTTCTCAGAGGCTTAAGGGAGCCCTTAGAATCCTCCAGGGTCATAGCTTGGTCCATCAATTTCAAGAAGGGCTTCTTCT